>NC_134471.1:29036269-29200755 GCF_964194025.1 Convolutriloba macropyga
ATATATATATATATATATATATATATTTAAATATATATATATATATATATATATATATATTTAAATATATATATATATATATATATATATATATATATACATATATAAACATACATATATATATATATATATATATATATATATATATATATGTATATATATATATATATATATATATATATATATATATATGTTTAATATATGTTTATATATATATATATATATATATATATATATATGTATATATATATATATAAACATATATTAAACATGTATATATATATATATATAAATTTATATATATATATATATATATATATATATATATAAATTTATATATATATATATATACATGTTTTAATATATGTTTATATATATATATATACATATATATATATATATATATATATATATATATATAAACATATATTAAACATATATATATATATATATATATATATATATATATATATATATACATATATATATATATATATATATATATATATATATATATGTATGTTTATATATGTATATATATATATATATATATATATATATATATATATTTAAATATATATATATATATATATATATATATATTTAAATATATATATATATATATATATATATATATATATTTAAATATATATATATATATATATATATATATATATATATACATATATAAACATACATATATATATATATATATATATATATATATATATATATGTATATATATATATATATATATATATATATATATATATATGTTTAATATATGTTTATATATATATATATATATATATATATATATATATGTATATATATATATATAAACATATATTAAACATGTATATATATATATATATAAATTTATATATATATATATATATATATATATATGTATGTATGTATATGTATATATATATATATATATATATATATATATATATATATATATATATATATATATATATGTATACATATATATATATATATATATATATATATATATATATTCATCAAAGAGAACAAGCACATGCCTTAGTTTACAAAAGGCGATTCTGTGTTTTAATTATAGTTCTCATAGAAGTTAAAATTATAAAGTTCAGTTAGAGTATTTAGATAAAACCGATATAACAATTTTACGATTCTACAGAGCCATTTCATGAAGACTAATTGTAAAAAAGGTAAAACAATTAGTATAGACTAAAAAATACTGGGCATTCATTTTGTGAAGAATAAGTAGTTGCCTCTTTAATTTTTGAGAAGAAAAACCTATGTATGATAAGTGATCAAAAATTATTAATTTCTTAAAATCCACCTGTATGAAAATTTCCACAGCTAATATAAAAGCAATTATTTCAGTATTCGAAATTGAATTATCGGATTTGGGCGACAATTACAACTGGCTTTGAAGTTGGATTAGCGCTGCTTTAGCCACATCAATGCCTAGATAAATTTTAGATACCAATAGATAAATTTTAGCCACCAATAGGTAAATTTTATTTGCAAAAACATGCTCACATGCTTAATTGTCGAACATGGTAACAATAACTGTCTTTATATTCCACTGTCACGAGCTCTCGCTTTCCACAAAACCCGAAAAGTGGAATATGATGACAAAATATGTCACCGTATTCCACAAAATAAGCCGTTTTGTGGAATTTGTGTTAAGCTATTTCAAGTTCCATTTAGTAGGGGCGCTAGACTGTAAAGTTTGGAACTTTGGTCGAGCTTTATCGGAGAACGTCTGGGTTGGAAAAGTTGCTGGACATCACGCACATCAAACGGCGATTGGCTTTGTTATTACATATTTACACGAGTGCTTTGAGCGAGTTTATTGACCCTAAATTACGTTCATTTTCCGTGGGTTCGTTTATCACTTGCAAAATTTCTGTGACTTTGGTAACTTTTTTGCATTATTTTGAAGTGTTTGCAAAATTGCGCAATACCTCAGAATTTTTTTGAAGACTTCAAAACATCAAACAAGTCTTAAATTTTATAGCCCAAGCACCGAACACGTATAGTCTTTATAAAAGTTGCTTTGCGCTGAAATTTAGTTACGGCAAGTTAGTTATAAAATCAGTTAGTTATGGTTATGGTTATGGATATAAGCGGAGAATTGGGAGCAAGTATTGGTTTTGATGGCTTGGTTTACCAAGGGGAATACGATTATCCCAACACTGAAATAAGAGAGAACTTAGTTGGGTCTTACAAAATGGGGGTAAAAAGCGGAGAAAGTTAAAGGATGTTGTGATCTTTCTACCTTTTCCATTTCTCCATTGATATGTAGCTTTTCCTCTCCTTCTTAGATTGGGAATGGCGTTAGTCAGTTAGCTGCTGCTGTATCGGTATTTGACTTTTCCTTCTTTTCTCAGTTGTTATAGAGAAAGTATATAGTTAGTGTATAGATGAAGATTGTTGTTGAAATGAGATGATGCTAACTAAGGGAGGAAAACCCACCTAACCGATATTCCGCGAAGCCGAAAGTTTTCAGACAGATTTAAAATCAATAATCAAGGAATATAATAGCCATTGAGACAGAAGTTCCAAACATGCAAAAAATTTGTTTTCTAAAAAAATTATAATTGATTAGTGAAGAGAAAACTCATCATTGAGATAGCTTCGATAACATAGCAAGTAACATTTTCTGATATTCAATACTAATATCGAAATATTTTTTAGAAAAAAGTTAAAACATCCAACTATTAAACTTTGAAAAAAATGATATTTGCGTTTGTAAACTCGACTGATATAAACTCGGAATTGATAAACATCATCAACTCTCATGAAGCATAGCATCTGTGGTCACTAAAATCAAAAAACAAAATGAATTTTCCCCGAACAGCTTGTTAGTACGCCGAATCATAATCGGTTATGTTAACTATCGGCTAAAAAAGGGGGGCCAGTGAGTGTGGGAATGTGAGTGGTGGGCCATTTAGGTGCACACTCTATAAAGAAAGAGTGGAGGGGAACGGGAAAGGGGGAAGGAAAGAGGGAAGCACAGACGTTATCGCCTCGGCCGGTGAATAAACGGTCCCAGAAGTCAAATTTATCGGTGATGCGCATCGTTTTCAGAATGCCAGCTAAAAGCTGTTCCATACAAAAATCACCCCCCCCCCTCGCCATTTCTCTCCCCCGCTCGCTCCTTACTTTTATCAGCAGTCCCTGAGCTCTGCTGTATAGGTTCTACAGCCCTCTGACCGATCGGGGCTATCTTAGTGTTTTGTGGGTTTATATAAGAGAAAAGGGAATAATATAAATATCGACTTCTGTATTCTGTGTTCTTTTACAGAGCCCACATTTTTCAACAATTTTCCTGTTGATTTTGATTCCATGTCTTAATCATCAGTAACCACGGGACTAACTGACCTCAATTATTCCCCCCTCTCATTTTTGTGTGATAGTGATAATAAGCTTGATAAGAGGTTTGAGTTGGTTTAAAAATCATGCATCAAAAAGAAAAAAAAATTACAAAATTAAATTTATCGGTACGATAAAAGTCAAATATTCATATATAACATTCATCTGTTTCATACAATTTTTTAAAACAGACGGTTTTGTTTTGGGGCAACTGTTTTCTATTTTACCCTCCCTCCGGTTTCAAAATATTTTCTTATGGTGCAAAAATGACGATTACAGTCAATTTTTTTTTAAATAAAAAGACTTCAGCTTGAGCAATGATCCCGAAATTTATAATTTTTCTTTTAAGTTTAGAACCAGAAGCTAGTAAATGTGGTTTTGCACGCCATCAATTGACATATCCTAATCAAACTATGTCTAAAAAGTCACTTGACTGCTCAGAAAAAAGATATAGTTTGAATGTTGCAAATGTTTTAACCATCACCCTTCGAAATTTTAATTTTGACCAAATCATCTGATATAAAGTCTGAGCATTCAAATATGACAGAAGAGCTTGAAAACTCAAAATATTTTTGTACCCATATTACTAATAAGTGCAAGAGCGATTCTTTACATTCCCGGGAATTGATTCTGCTCAGTGAAAATGGCGTTTTAAAGTCTGCTTGACATTATCCCCGAATTTTATGAGAGTGAATTAAACACCTTTTGAGTATTAGTTCACCTCACATTACTAACAGTTAATTTCATGTTGATATTTGCTGATGATTTTTTGTTGATTTTTTAGCCGCAGCTTAGACATCTTCCTGAGTGCATATACAAATGCAACTCCCAACCTATTATCATTTATACATCACATGGTGATATATAGAAACATATTAACGGCAATAAAAGCTTCGTATATCTTGTTGGGTTATAGATGTCAAGGCTTAACATAAAATATCCCACTTTGCAGAAAAAAAAGAATGTTTTCTTTGAATTACAGTACCAAGATATAAGTAATATGCATAAAAAATAAAGCAATATGCTTGCAACAAAAATATTTACATCTAGAAATCTTGGAAGTATAATGAATATATCATCTTTTCAACATGAAATGAACAACTAAACAACAAATTCTCAATTTTTCTCTAGTATGAAAAGCAAGTTTGGAATACTGTTATTTTATTGTTCAGCGGACTATTTAAGAGGACTAATTTTGTCAACCAAAGATCTTGAATTAATATGGCGAGTTTTTGATAATACAGATGAGCAAAAGCGTCTATTCCATAGCCAATTTTATAATTGCTCCGACCCTGCTTACAAAGTGAGGAACTCTATGCTCAATTTGTTTTCTGTTCAACCAATTTCGCCCAATCGATGCATTTATCGTAGAGAGTTGAGGGTTATCACAGAAAGCTCGTCAAGCGTAGACGGCAAATTTTAAAAAAAACTTTTTTCAAATTTTGTCTCTTCCGAGAAGTTATCAAGGTTTAAATGCTTTTTGAAAATTTCACTTTTCAAACTGATTTCAATTGCATTTTGATTACTTTTCTTTGTCTATATGTGTTAACATACTCAATATTTAATTAATTTATTAATTCTAAAGTAACATTGAGGTTTTTTTTGTCTCATTGCGGTTTTCTTAGAATAAAACAGTTTTGGATATAGATTTTTAGGATTTAGAGCCAATTGCTCGTTTTTTTTTTCTGCGGCCATTTGATATCCGTTTTAAATTTTATCCTAACTTTCTGTCAAAGCATATTAAATGCCCGGCACCTTTTTAATGACAAATAATCCCTGTTGTCCGATTTGGCCTCTGCGGAACTAATGATTTTGTTGACTTTGACACTTTTCAGTTTTTGTCAATTTCTTTGTTTTTCTTGGTTTTGTTACTGAGGCTCAAAACTAACAGGCCTCATTGAAGTTCTGACAAAGCTTAAACTAAACTATATAATGTTCCTAAAATATAGTTTATGGCCTTACTCTGAAACTATTGTATTTAGTGAAATTTTTGCAAAGTTTTGAGTTGTGACCATAGATGTTATTTCTGTAGTTTTTTGCTGGGTCGAAAGCGAAGGGTCTTAATGATTTCAGTAGTGTAATAAGGGAATTTTTTGATGGCTGGCGCTCATAGCTAATGGTTTTTATGACTCGACACTGAACATTTTCAAAGCATAACATTTTGGTTCTGACAGTTTATGTCGCTATTTTTATTACCTTCCCATTAAAAATCAATCAAAAAATTTTTCATAAGTCAAGAATAAGGCATACCTAAATCTAACTTTCCCCTTGAATTATCATCTAGTCATGAATGGATAAAAAATGTCGCCTTTTGATTTCATAAATTTTTCTCTATACACTTGGTTTTCCACCCCTTTGTTTTTTTTGTTAAATTTGATTGCTTGTTGTTGGACTTACCAGTTATTCCGATAGCTTGCAGGACAAACTGGTTTTCTAACAAAACTTAAATGAAAATTCAGTGCTGTTTGATTTGACAGCGGACGGTCCTGAACTTTAATTCAAAATTAATACCAGATTTTGGGGGAAAATGGACCACACTTTAGCTAGACAACTTATAATTTATTTTCATTAGCATGATGTCCTAGCCGCTTCACAAATTGCTCTGTGCTTTTGTTTTTTGGTTTCAGTTTTTGAGGAGTCACAATGAGGTCTTATCTGGTTTTTCAAAATTTAGCACACAATTTTTTCGAAAATTTGGTGTATTATTCAAGGTTTTTCAGTTTTTTTTTGTTTTTGCACCTGCGGGATCATATGATTTGATCTAAATTTTAAGAGAAAGTTTTTTAGGTTCCAGTGCAAAAATGACAAACCTTGCTCACGAGTTAGCATGTGGAGAGGTCAAACTTTTTCAACTTCTGCACTAAATTATAAACCGAAGTTGAGCTTCAAGAGTCTAGATGCAATTAATTAGGAGCCAAACAAGTTACAAAAAAATCAGAATGTCGCATATCAGACTTTAAGATTTGAAGTTAACTGGGAAAATGGCATAGATATTGATTTCTAGATCTCATTTTTTATTTGATCAAAATTAATTGTTAACATGATAAAGCTGCCTTTTTACATATTGCGAAATTTTTATTAGATTTGGTTTTATGCCTGTTGTTCCACCTGTTCAGTAGTTCATTCTTGTGACAATTGACCTCACTGATAATGAACTCCTTTAAAACACACGTCAAAATGAACTCTTTTTTATGAACCTATCAGAGATTAAATTGCGAAAATTCAACAACCGAGTTTAGTAAAGGCGATGTCATTGTCTCACTTAATCATACATGTGTCTGAATTGGTCTGTTGGCCATTAAAGATTCTGTTCAATATATTCTTTTATTAAGTTTTTGTCTTTTGTGTTCTTATGGGGTTTTGTTAGTAAGTACCAATACGTCTTGTTGAATTCAAACAGAAGTATAAAGAGAATACATGTCTCTTTTTTTTTATAAATTACGGTATTGATTACTTTGATACTATTTAATTGTTAAAAAATCTGTAATTGTTTCAGGCTAATTTTTGATCTTAGATGCCTCCTGTCGTTTTCTTAAAGTCTGAGTACCGAAAGATTTTGTTGATTGCGGTAATTTCCTAAAGGAAACCTACCAATGGCTGGAGTTCATAGCTAAGAATTTATACGACTGAACATTATTGTTTATTTAAAACAAGGAAAATTAATTTTTCGTTTTGGCAGCTCTGATGTTTTTGTTGCCTGGCTCTACAATCTGCTTAGCAAATTTTGGTAAATATTTGATGCTCAATTTTTTTTTCAATTCTTGAGCCATTACATATACAAAATTGATGCAACAAAACTTGTTGAGAATTGTTGAGTTTTGTCTAGTTTTGATTTTTCATCCAATTGTTTTTTGGTTAAATTTGATTGCTTAGAATCGAGTTTATCATTTTTCTGACATGTCCAATGGGCTTTCGAGGAGGCAAAAATGAAAAATGTGGAAGTTTCCATTTGACAGGGAAAGATTTTTGAAGTTTATATCAAAAATAAAAGGAGACTTTGAAATATTTACGCTTCGATATTGTCCTGTTTACTCGAAAACAATCGTGTTAGACATTCATCCAAGCTGCTCCATACTCAACACTCTGACTCTGTGCTGGTGCTTTATTGTGTCATTTTTCGAAATTTAACGTGAGGTTGCTTTTCGTTTTTAAAATATTAGCAATAAAATTTTTCAAAAAAACCATAATGCAAATCTCTCTTTACAAAATAGTTGTTTCATCATATAAGCTTTGCTCTGAGGTCATTTATGGTTCTTCAAACCTGAACGTTAAAATTGTAATATGCCGGGTGATTACACATTAAGTAAACTCTATTTAATTTTGTTCAAACTTTGCTTTTTCAATTTAATTTTATACGTGAGTGCAAACGTCACTTTGTTTATTTCCGGCACTCATTAATAGGTGGAAGTCGAAAATTTAAAATCTAATCGAATGTAAACAGTTGCCACGTGTTTTTTGGAAGACATTGCTGTTCGAGATTAAGTATTAAAACTTGACATGTTGTTTTTTGTTTCAAATTTTGTTTTTGTTAAATTTAGTTTTTCTCCTGATAAAATTGTTTTTTCCAATTGTCCACTCAAGAATTTGCATGAAAGTTAATATAATGTCTGTTCGGTTTCACTGGGATGAAGATCACTTCCAATATCTACTGTTTAATTCCGGAGAAAACATGCATTACTCTCCAAATTTTTAACGGTGGGATCATTGCAAATATATTACTTAATTGAACTTTTGTAGAAATAGGGACGATTTAAAAGATTTTACCGAAGCAGTTTTGTTTTTCAAAAAAACTTCATGACGCATTGAGTTAATTAATACTATTATTCCCAATATTTCAGCCAACAAAATCAAGTTTTCCAATAACTTGAATAAATTTTTCACCCAGATGTCTACAGCAGTTCTGGGTCTTCTGGTTTTTTTTTGCTTTTAGTCCATTGCTAGCTTTATTTTTTAGTTAAGTTATTTCGAATTTCATATCTCATAGAGCATTAAATCACGCAACACCGCTATTAGATCGATGTTGAATTATTATGAGATCAAAATTTGCAGCCTTAGTTTTAGCGTAATAGTTTTGCGTTGAGATTAGCGTAGATCTTAAAAAATTTTGTGTTCATTTTAGCGTTCACCTTATGCAAATTTGCGTTTCTAAGATTTGATTTTACAAAAATTTGCGTTCCTAGGCGTAGATCTTACCTATTTCAGCGTTTATTTTAGCGTTCACCTTACATAACTTTTATGTTAAGTTTAGCGTAGATCTTAAGTAGTTTTAAGTTGAATTTACCTTAGGTCTTACATAATGTTGCGTTCCAAAGCGTTTTAGCGTTTATTTAAGCGTTCAGCTTCCATAATTTTTGCGTTGAATTTAGCGTAGTTCTAAAATAATTTTGCGGTGAATTTAGCGTTGATCATACCTAATTTTGGGTTGAATTTAGCGTTGATTTCACGCATCATAAAAATGAAGGTGGTTCTTGAGAGTACACAGGTACGATGGCAAAGTGTGCACCGTGGTGGTAAAAGGAGACAAAGACGAAGGAGGTCAGTGGTTCGAGTCGCACAAACAGAGCTCTAAGCGTTGAATTTTTGTACGATTTAAACTAAATTCAACGCAAAATTAGGTAAGATCTACGCTCAGAAACGCAAATCTATGTGAGATCTACGCTTAGAAACGCATAATTATGCAAGATAAACGCTTAGAAAAGTACAACTCAACGCATGTATCGCAAAATTATGTAAGAAAATTGCGGTTGAATTTCTGACTTGTCAACGCTAGTTATCACTTATCTTAGATAATTTTGGCAAAGTTCTTCAGCCCCGGAACGCTTTTTTTGTAAGATACTAAAATATGTAATTAACTTTTTAGTTTGCTACGTTTGATGATGTCGAATTTTCTCTTTTTATCGAAAATTATTGCAAGAATTTTGTTATATTCTCTTGCTATTTGGCAAGCTCTAGATTTTTGGTCATTAAGTGGAAGCGACAATTGCGGCCAAGAGACGTATAAACCTAAAAAAATTGAAACCAAAGAAAACGTTCAACAGACAAAGTAATCCTTGAATTTAATTGTGATATTAATTGCGCTGCATATTTGCCTGCAGGGATAGGTAGTTTTGTACACATAATAGCGCACTGTGCAAATCCTAATATATAATATGCAGCTCCTTGTCAGTAATAGACATAACCTATAGGCAATAAGATCTTGTTGTTTTCGTCCAGAGCAAATAAAATTTTCTTATGTTCCCTTGCAAGAACCATTGAAGAGAAGGTTCCAGATAATTTTCGTAATGAACTGAGAGGGCCAAAGCACCATATGTTTGAAAAAAATCCTCACCAGTTAATGGGATGATCAACAATGTGTTGTGGCATCATCTTAATTAAGAAATATATGAGAATAATAATTTGAGATAGAACAAGTCTAAAACAGGAGAAATCAATTGTGGTTATTTGCACAATAACTTTCACTACTTTTTCACCACGTCTGCGATTAAAGCAACACCATACAGTCCTCGTGTGGTGTAGTATGCACAGGTGCCTTCTTTTGTCAAAAAGTATCATTTCAAAACATTTCATGTGCTAGGATATCAATCAAACTATAGTCTTGAACTTAGTGAGAATTAGAAAGAAAATTTACCTTACAAGATTACAAAGACAAGAGCAAAATTGATTCTAGTCACAAGTTTATCTAAATGAATCGTCAATTAAAGGTGCTTAGAATCAGTATTCGGTTCAAATTGGTGTATCTAGATAACTATTGTTAGAATGAGACTTTTTGAAAAATCTTCCCAGCATGTATTTGTAAAATCTTCCCAGCATGTATTGAATGATTATGATACCACCGGAAATGTGAACGAATTCTTAGAAAAGTGTAAATGCATACGATCTATGGTATCCCTGCAACTGATTTCTAGAAATTTTGCAGACGCAAACTATTTTGGGTAGCCCTTGCGACCCCCAGTCATGGTGCTAAGATTAGTTTTGTATCTTGACTTTCTCGCACTGATAATGGGTATATATACAGCTGATTTTTGAGCCTTTTTTCATCCCCAAAATCAAATCACCATATTGATCTAATAATCAGATCTCTCCTGTAAATCCCTAAGTTCTACCGTAAAATATCATTTTTGTTATTCTTTCATTTTGACAAATTAATTTTTATACTTAGTTAAAAACGCTTTTTATTCCGCTTGGGAAAACCCAACATCATAAAGTAATGAAAGTAAGTGAAATTTCAGTGCTGAAGAAGGGCCAGTTTCCGGGCGCTGAGGTGGACCAGAACATAGTAAACATGTACCCAGACAGACCAATAAGACACAACCCGAATGCAACAGTTGAACAACTGAGGAGATATTCCATCATAGACAGAAAGGGACCCAGCTATGGAAACTTGAGGATAGAAAATCTCAAACCAGGTGACCAACAATTGTCTTTTCCCATCACCAAGGTGTACAGTTTATTTTCAGTTGAAACTGAAATGCGCTGAAAAGCGTTGTGTTTATGTACAAAAGCGCGCTGAAAACCGCAATTTTTTCATATTTTTGCTATTATTTTTGCTATCAGCCTATTAGCTGTAATTCAAACCATTTAGCACCCATTGTCAAAAATTCTTGCATTTCTTACATAATTATGAGCCAAAAATGTACTCACAAATCATTGTGAGGAACAGTCCAAGAATTATTGAAGTATTACATTACCCCCCCCCCCCCTCCGCTCCCCTGGTGTAAATACATCATAATGATGAAATTTTAGAGCGACAATTTGAATAACCCTATGGAATCTAGTGAACACTAAGTATGCTATTAGAAATAGCAGAAAAAAAACTATTAATATTAATCACTTAAATTCTCTTATTGCTTTGGTAGTTTTTCGAAATAGTAACAAGTGGCAGATAGAAAAGTCTGCTTTTTTGAAGTAATTGCCGGTACTTCTGGTTACTCAGAGGCGCTATAATTTTTGATAACGCTATCATTTTGATTACATGTGAGAAAAGCAATAAAGTGATGATTTTTGACAAATCAATTTCTTCTTAATCTTCTCACCTGGTAGAACAAAACGTCTTTTTGCCTGGAACCTGTAACCATTTTTGCGTGATCAAATCAATGCAGTGTGAGTCCCAGTTTGTTGAGTTAATCTGCGGTGTTTTAGAGGACGCAAAGCTGTTTCTGTGTCAGTACAGCAACTCAATGCAGTTGGGAAAAATGATACAAGTCAACGTCACTTCAGGTCAGAATCATTCCTCCCGTTTTCTTATTGAGAACACATCATACAACCAGGTCAAGATGTGCGTTGATTATCACATCACGATTCGGAGAACCCAGAAAACAAAGTCTACAGAACATTTGCATCCGCTGTTCTCGATATTAAAAAAATACTTTGAATTTCTGACTGACAAAAAAAACTGGAGTTTCAATAAAGACAAAGCGATATTAAATCCTCCACTCCGTCTATTTTTGAGACACCTGAAAAAGGAGTTTTTGCTGGTTTAAATTGTTCTTTTGTAAAAAAAAAACGGTTGTGTATTCATTAAAAAAGAAAAAATATCAGTTGTGAATGAATAAAAACAAAAGGGTATCAGTAAAGTCTTTCTCATTACATGGACACGTTCCCTTCAAAATGTGCCTAAAGTCTTACCATAAACGAGGTTGCGTCTTATCATTAACAAGCCACGCCGAGAACGAGCAAGTTTGAAAAGCGAACTAATTTTTGATCATGACTGATTGTTGTGCGGATGGATCAGATCATTAGCAAGAGTCTCGACCTGGTTGATGTTCAATCTCAAACAATAGTAAAGATCCACATCATTCACGATCAAATCTCTATGTCTATTTAAAAAAAACATTAGATGGCAAAACTAATATGAAATCAGATCAAACCTCAATTCAAAAAATAATTTGTACTTCATTACATAAGATATGAGACCCGTCAAAAATGAGACCGCGTAACAGGTCCACAAATAAGAGCAAAATGGGCGAAGTTCGAATAAACGTTTGTATTTTTGAAAACAACCAGTTTCAAATGGATTAAATTTGATTAAAACCAATACGCATCGACTCGGACCAAAAAGAAGATTCATTTAATTTTCATAGGAAGCAATTAGGACCCGTAAAAACCGGCTACAAAAAAACGGCAAGAGCAAAAAAGAATCAATTAAAATTAACAAGAAAAAGTTGAGAAATTGTCGCAAACGTTGAATTTCTTGAGCTAATTAGCTACCAAATGATGACGAGATAGGAAATTTTCAGAAATATACATATCGAATAAATAAATAACGAATAAAATACAATAATGCCACGCTAAAGGGACGATGAAACCTGTTGTTAATAGGACTACTAGAAGAGATAATAATAAAAATCAAACAAAAGCTTTAATTACGACCAAAACTTTATGTCTATATTGAAAATATTGTACAAAATCAAAATTCCATCAGATAAAAACTCAGCAAAACAAATTAACTTATATTTGATTAGAAAAATATTGTGACCTGTCCTCAATGCGACTGGGTAACAGCTCGACAAAAAGGAGCGAAAATTTGCGAAGTTCAAAAATACGTTTCGAAATTTTACCATAATTAATTTTAAAGTGATTAATATCACTATATTTTTTAGAAATCACTAAAGTGTTCATTCATATCTCCATAGAGAGCAATTGAGACCTGTCTTTAAAGATCTCAAACATTTTTTGAACTCTCATAATAACAGTAGTAACAGAGCCGTGAAACCAAATGTTGAAAATTAGACCGTTACAAAAACAAATTGTAGCTCAATAAAAACGGGTTGTGACCTGTCTTTAATGAGACTAAGCTACAAACCGACCAAAAAATATTTATATAAATGGCAACGCTCAAAAATCGAAAAAAAAAATTTTGAGACAATTTTTTTTTAAAATAAGAAAAAAAAGATTTCAACAAAAAAAGCTGCAATAAGTTGCAACACCTCAGTAAGCCAATTGGACCTGTTATTAATGAGACTAAGTCAAGGCACATTATTAAAGGCACGATAATCGTAAGATGCTATCTGCAAGAACTGTAAATCTTCACTGGCTTCTCATCTAAAGATCAATGGGTCTTCCGTATAAAAGGACAAGGTGGAAGTGACATCAAAGAGAAACCCAATAACTGAACAGTATAGAAATCTCAATTTTTTTTAGTAAACCAAATGGCCCAAGCTGTCATTCAAAACATATAACCAAACGAGAAAACAATGTTGGAATCAACAAAAGTAGTTGAAAATTTCATTAGTGAGATTGAGTTACATTGTGACAAAAATAAAAGCAAAAAGAAGACCGTTGAAAAAAATATTTTTTTAAAAAAGCTTATTTGAAGTTATTATAACAAACAGCTTTATATTGAAGTCTTTAAATTGGTTCAACTACAAAACCTGCAGAAGCCTTTAAGGCCTATCGCTATCAAGTATATATCGTTCAACAACAAAAAGAGAGACAAAGATAAGCAAAATTTGACAAAAAAGTGTCCACCTAATGTTGCGAGAGAATTTTGCCGCAGCCCAAGTGCATAAAAATTTCATCAAAAAGAATTAAAATATTCCGGTACGCCTGTTTTAAAGCTGTGAACTTTTTCATAATGTGCGTACGCACATTATGTTCCGACCCGGCTCATCCGTATTTTTTCGATTGTCTACCAAAAGAGAAAGAAAGAAAACTTCCAAAAATTCACATATCGTTCAACAAACAACAAAATAAAAAAGTAATGCTGGATTAAAAGGCAGATGAGTCTTGACATTAATGAAAACTAGACAAGAAAGGTATAAAAATAGCAAACATTTATTACGACCAATCCTTGATGTCTATTTAAAAAAACAATTGATGGTAAAATTAATATGGAATCAGATCAACCCTTAATTCAAAAATTAATCTGTACCTCAAAAGATAAGATATAAGACCTGTCAATAATGAGACTGGGTAATAGGTCCACATATAAGTGCAAATTGGGCGAAGTTGGAATAAACCTTTGTATTCTTAAAACAACCAATTTCAAATAGATTAAACTTAATTAAAACCAATACGCATCGACTCGGACCAAAAAAAGATTCATTTAGTTTTCATAGAAAGCAACATTTAACAGTATAGAAATCTCAAACTTTTTTATTAAACTAAATGGTCAAAGCTTTCATTCAAAACATATAACCAAACGAGCAAACATGCAACCAACCGGGAACCGATAAATTAAATATAAAACCTTTTCTGACATTTTTAGGTCTGGACTTTGTCTGATTTTACTGAGACTACGCCAGAGGTTCAGAAAAATTCGACAAAAGTCATATGAGACCTTAGATAACAACTGAAAGCATTGTCTAGGTTCACTAAAACCTCTTAAAAATACATTTAGATCTTTGATTGGGCACATTAAGTCATTGGACTACAGAAAGCATAACGAATGAACGAAAAACATAAGAAAACCATAAAAATTTTACGAAAATAATTGATCAGAGAGCCGTAAAAACCATGAGCTTAACTATGAAACCATAATAAATGACCAATGTTCTTTTTTTACGTAAATAGTTTCCGTCAATAATTGAGCCCTGATGTGAAATTTTTGTCAGTATTTACATAAAAACTACAAATGCGGAAATATTTGTTTGAAAAAGGCCGCACCCCACTAAAATCTAAAGATTTTTATAACGTAAGGATCCATGTTGAGATCAAGATCAGCCCAGATATTGCTCCGCGGCTTAGAAAACACTCAATTGTTCAAATGATTGCAAAATAGACCATTTTTTAAGCAAAAAATTTCAGAATATCAAAAACAAAATATGTATTTTGTATAAATATCTAATCTAAATTTGCAGAAAACTGGCAAAATTATAATTCCAGAAGACTCTTGAAGCCAATGGGAGTACAACTCGCTCTTTTTGAGCTTTAAAAAAATTTGGCCGCAGTTTTACAGTTTTAGGGTGTCTGCTTCCAGCAAATTGTAAAAAAAACGGGCTAAAAAAGCATATATGGTCCCAGTTTTGACAAAGAAAGTCTGAATTTTGAAAAATTTAGCGTAAAATAAAAACTCGGATCGACCAATTCAGCAACACTCATCAATCTTGAAAGATAAGCTCATCAACACAACATACAATTTTGACGTTAACACTTTTGACATATTTTAGCAAAAGTGATAAAAATAGGTCAACAATATCAAAAATGTGAATAAAAATAACGGGATATCGTCTTCTATTCACAAATTTTTAAACCTAAAAAATTCTCTGTAATAAACAAAGTTCTAAAAAATCTTTTTAATTCCATAATCTACGTTGGATGGGTTTTTAATGATATCACTCACAACTCTCTACAATGATTATATCGATCGGCCAAAATTGACTGAATAAAAAAACCCATATGAGTATATAGTTCCTCCGCCCACCAAAGTTGGTCGGAGCAACTAAACTTGACAATATGTGCACAAGGAAATCAACTCTTAATGTTGCTTAAGCTATAATGTCTCAGAATCTACAACAAGTGTTTTATTCGAAAATGCCTTGGTATGACCTGCTCTCGGGCTTAGAGAAAATTGGCGGCCTGTACTGTTAGGGTATTTTACTTCTGTGGTTTCTTTTCACTTTGCTATTGTTCAAACATCTTGCGTACAACCCTACTCTTTTTTTAAGTAAATTTTATAGTACTTTTCTAGTCATTTTTCTCGATAGTCGTTTGTATTGGTTTTGTCTTAATTACTTTATTTGCTTTTTTTATTTGGTGCGCGTGGTCTACTTATATTCTACTAACATTCGATCGTCGCAATTTGCTTATGTTTTTATACCTCTGTTCTTTTATTAACCCTTTGGGTGGCTTAATTGTTGAGTTTAGTTTAGTTCTGAAGATAACGTTTCTATAAAATTTAATGGCTTCAAGAATGAATTTCACAATTTCCTGGAATGAATTTCTGTCCTTACAAAACGGCAGAATCCTCTGCTAAATTGTTTCCTGCTTTTAAAAGCAAGAAGATATTTGACTTCTTGTTTCTAAATTGGTACATATTTTAGTTGCGTTTAACCAAAGCTTAATCTCAAATGTTTTTGGGTTGTCTTGAGCCTCGATACCGTGTCCAATCTTTTCATGTTTTCAATATAAATTTTGCTTTTTGTTTTTCCCGCAATCCTGTTTTTCGGGTTGGAATTTTTTGGAGTTAAAGCTACTCTGCTAAATCGCTCTGCAAGTTGTTAGTTGATACTGTGGTGGCTGTTTGTAAATTGCTAGTTTGTGGTTTACTGTCCGTAACTGCTTTGTTTTCCGCTGTTTGTATTACTGAACTGTCTTTTTCAGGAAGTATTTTTTTTATTGTCTGTTTTTGGTTTTGTTACTTCTGCATACTCTCTGCAAGCGTACAGTTTTTCCACATTTTGAAACTTTCACGTTTTTCGCCCTTCATATTCTTTTGTGGCAGAGAGAAGGTTTTTCTTCGCAGATGTAATTAAATTGGATTTTTGGATTTCATGATTTCCAAGTTTTTCTGGTTGTTTCTGCTTTTGTTTCCAGGACTTCTTTTCATTTTTTTATTGTTGTTGTTTCGGTGTAGATTCTCCTGAAATTCTTCTAATGTTTTCTTTTTTTCTGGGTAGTTGTCTGCTTGAGCTTTATGTCATGTTTTGGTATGATCATGTTTTGGCAGAAATTTTCCAAGTAATCTGTTGGGTTGATGTCGGACTCTTGACATGTAACAGCTGATAATTTTGCACAACCACATTAAAACAAAGCTCATTGTAACGAAGTGGTTCGAATGAAGCGTCAATTAGAATGCGTACACAAAGAAATCAACACCCAAAGTTCATTTGCTTTAGTTTTTCTGAGTTTATGGCCTCTAATTTAATGCCTTTCTCTGACACGATTTTTGTAGCCTCTCATGTTTGATAGAGATTGTTTTAACGCAATGTGCAATTGCACATTGTGTTAGAACATTCTCTATCAAACAAGAGAGGCTACTAAAATGGTGGTAGAAACCAATGTCTGTAACAATCAATGTCAGAGAGTGTTGTGGTTAACAACCTTTTGACCTTCATATTGCGAGAGCTTCAAAACTTCAATTCAAAATGACTTCTTCAACAAACGCAACATTAAATTACCACGTGACTTGAACCAAGAAATCATAATTTCATCTGATTTTATCAACAACACTTGTTTCCTTTTGAGCTTGAGTTCTTCTTAAGCATAAAGCATTTAAGTCTTTAAAGCGTTTAAAGCAAGTCTAATCAACAAAAATAAGTGTTGCGACGCAACATTTAATGGTCCGCCGAAAAATAGGTTAAGGATAAAATAGTCGAAGCATTACGCACCCAAAGCATTCACTCTCTCAAAAAATTGTTGATAACCTAAAAAGGGGAAACTTAAAGGGAAATTGAAAAGCGGACCCCCCACTAGATACCACCATTCCCCCACATGTTATTCAAGTTGATTAACTTCTATAACTAGGTTGATTAACCTAACCAAGAGAACCGGTAGAGGATATCTAGTGGGGTAACTGTATACTCAAGATTCTGCATATTTTTTTTGAAAAACTTCAGGGGAAGTCAATTTCTCTCTCTCTCTAGTTCTCATCGAGAAGACGGTTTTTGTCAGCTTACTTTGCCCCCTGAAGTGCTAAGACTAAGTTCGCGCGTAAAAATTGGCCGCACTTTTGCGGGGGGGATAGATACAACCCTATATTTACAACTTTCACGCTGTTTTAACTTGTTTCTGAGCTTTTAGCCACAAAAGATTTACAACAACAGATTAAGACAAAGAATACAGCCAAAGAATACAACTAAAGAACCGCATCAAGAACAAAGCAAGGAACAGTGAGACAACAGCATATCAGAAACATGGCACAAAATCTAGAACTTCTTCGAAAGTCGCGTGGGGCTCACAGAGGAGTTGCAACGAAACTCTACAATGAAGCAGACGGCATAATGAACAAACCGTTTACACTTATCAATGAAGACGACCTTATCTGACTGCAGCAGATAGTTGAACTATTGAAGCAGAAGCAAGCCTTCCTATCTGAGCAGAACCAAAAGATTCAGTCTCTTTTTGATGATCCTGACAACTTGGACGATGAAATTGTTGAGACAGAGGAGTATGATGACAAGATATGCCAAAACATCGACTATGTTCATCGGTTTGTTCAGCGAAAGACAAGACACTCGTCACAAGAGAGCTCATTTGCAGCCGGAAGCACCACGATTTCGAGGAAAATACAGAACATCAATCTACCAAAGCTCGACTTGCCCAGTTTTTCCGGAAACTACTTGGACTGGATCTCTTTTTATGATCGCTTCAAGGGAGCAGTAATAGATAACGAACGATCAGTTGACAAACAGTTTGAGATTACAGTACCTGAAGTCAGCAGTGAAGGGAGAAGCTTCGAAGATGTTAACTTCAATCACAGTCACCGACGACAACTTCGATGTTGCAATGGAAATTTTGCAGAACCGATACGACAACAGGAGATTGATACTTCGAGCCCACATCCATGGAATTGTCTCATATCGACCAGTTTCACACGAAAACACACGGGAATTACGAAAACTTGTCGACACAATGGAGGAGCACAGACTTTCTCTTCGGAACATGGGACAACCAGTTGAGCATCAGGACCCCTTTTTTGTCTACTTGATTGCAGAAAAACTGCCCACCGAAACACAAAAGTTCTGGGAGCTTTCTTCAAAAGGGAAGAAAACTACAGACCTATCAGGAACTAAAGACATTCCCGGAGGAACGTGTTCAAGCGTTGGAGTCAGCAGCACCAAGCAACAGTTCATCAAATACCGAAAAACGATCGCATACGCAACAAAATCAGCCACAGAGACAACTTCACACTCATGTTACGACAACGAATCAGCAATGCGAATGTTGTGAAGAGGAACACAGAATTTTCAAATGTGGTAAGTTCAAAGGTTTAGGTGTCAAGGAGCGAGCCCAGCTGATGAAAGTCAAAGGACTTTGTTTCAATTGTCTAAGACCAGGACACCGAGCAGAGAGTTGCGATGGTTCTTTGTGCCGCCAATGTGGACAAAAGCATCACACGTTGTTGCATCGAGAAGATGCGCATCAAGTCAATCAATTGAAAAACTCGTTTGGAAACAGCCGCAAAGCCAACGCAAGAGATCAGGAGAAGGTTTCATCTGGAGCCTCCAGCAGTAATGCAGAACAAATAACTATCGATCAAAGGATAACAGCAGCCCTCACCCATGAAGACAAGACACAGGAAATTTTTCTTCAGACAGCAATTGTTCCTGTTAATGTTCAAGGAGAAATAGTATATCTGCGAGCAATTCTGGACTCTGCATCTCAGAATAATCTTGTAACTGAAGCTGCAGTACAAAGACTTCAACTAAAGAGAAAGAGGAACAATACTCGTGTTTTTGGACTCGGGGGAAATGAAGGCTCAACTAATCGCAGAATTGTTGACCTTTGCTTTCAACCAAAAAACAAAACAC
The DNA here is from genome assembly GCF_964194025.1 of Convolutriloba macropyga. Lineage (NCBI taxonomy): Eukaryota > Metazoa > Xenacoelomorpha > Acoela > Convolutidae > Convolutriloba > Convolutriloba macropyga. The sequence continues at coordinate 29,056,051 of NC_134471.1, forward strand.
CAATTATCATTGACGCGTCAGTTTTAACGAAAATGACAAACGATTTACCTTCTCGGTACATCAACACAGACAATTGGGAGACAGTAAAGGAACTACAGTTGGCTGATCCCGACTTTAACAAGCCCGCCCAAGTTGATCTAATCATTGGAGCTGGACACTACGAGGACTTGATGATTGGGAACAACAGACTGAAAGAACCAAACATCCCCGTTACTTATCGGCTCTCAGTTTTCGGTTGGTTAGTAATTGGACGCGAAAACGTGCAAACTTCCAATTCTTCCAGTTTGCAAACCTACTTTGTGTCATCATTTGACGACAGTTTGCAGCGTTTTTGGGAAATCGAGGAAGTGCCTGCAACTAAACATCTGACCGACGAAGAAAGAAGATGTGAAGAACACTTCAAGTCAACCATACGAAGAAGCCCTGAAGGAAGGTTCATCGTAAAACTGCCGTTTAAGAACGAAATTGGAGAACTGGTGGATTCCCAGCACCAAGCACGACGAAGACTTAGAAGTCTCCTTCATAGACTTCAAAAACAGCCTGATCTGTACAGAAGATACAACGAGTTCATCAATGAGTTCATTAAACTAGGACACATGGAAGAAGTACCAGCAAAGGAGATGCTACTGCCAATAGAGAAAAGCTATTATCTCAGCCATCACTGTGTGTTCAAAGACTCGAGTACAACTACGAAGCTGCGTGTAGTCTTTGATGGTTCAGCAAAGACTACCAGTGGAATTTCTTTGAACGATAGACTGATGGTGGGACCCAAGATCCAGAAAGATCTATTCAGCATCCTGATCCGTTTCCGTATGTATCCTGTAGCCCTTTCAGCAGACATTGCACAAATGTACAGACAAGTGCAACTGGATACCGAAGATAAGGACTATCATCGACTACTTTGGAAGGAACCGAACTCAACAGATATAAAGACATTTAGGATGACACGTGTCACGTACGGAATAGCATCATCAGCGTTCCATTCTATTCGCCCATTACAAGTTTTAGCGGAAGATGTTACGGACAAAAATTTACAGCTAGGAATCACGACAGACATGTACGTCGACGACTTGTTGACAGGAGCACCCGATCTGGAAAGTGCAATGAAACTGCAGGACTCAATCATAGCAGTTCTTTCAAAGACAGGGTTTGAGATTCGCAAGTGGACTTCAAGTAACACAGAACTTGTTGAAAGACTACCTGCAAACTTTCGAGAAACTACCGACGAGATGACGATTAAAAGCGACGACTAACGTATAAAAACTTTAGGCGTCAAGTGGAACCGAAATCCAGAACACTTCAGTTTCATAGCACAACTAGACGAAAAGACACCATCTACAAAACGCGAAATACTGTCAGAAGTTACACGGCTCTTTGATCCGTTGGGATAGCCTTCACCTACAACAATTCAGTTCAAATCTTTTGTTCAACTGCTTTGGATGGACCGACTTGGATGGGACGAAGCTTTGTCGAAATGCCTTCAGCAACAGTACAGCCGACTCAGAGTTCAACTGAAGGAATTGGAAACTATTACACTGCCCAGAAAGGTAGCTTCAATCTCGCCAGCATCATCGGACATTGAACTTCATGTCTTCTGTGATGCATCAACTACAGCCTACGCCGCAGTTGTGTATATACGACAATTTTTCGACGGAACAGTTCACACAAGGATGTTGACAGCAAAGACCAGAGTTGCAATAATAAGGAGTTTGTGCGTTCCCCGGTTGGAACTTTGTGCAGCACTTCTTGGATCAAATTTGGTGGAAGCGATATCATCATCTTTGAACGATCAACGTTTCCCGACACCAAAAGTGTACGCTTGGACAGATTCAACGGTAACACTGGCTTGGCTGCAAGACTTTCCAAGAAAGTGGAAGACATTCGTTGCCAACCGTGTTGCAAAAATTCAGAACCTCATTCCATCCAGCAATTGGAATTTCGTGCCGACGGAGGAGAATCCTGCCGATTGCGCATCACTAGGAATCTCAGCCGCAAACTTAGCCAAACACAGCCTTTGATGGAATGGACCCAGCTGGCTAGAAAAAAGCCAAGATTATTGGCCAAAGTCGGAATCAATTGAAGAACATCAGCATGCAGTGAACAACGAAGTGCAAGGAGAAACACTGAAGCAAACAACAATGGTTGTTACTCAGGAGAACAACTCAATAGTTCAGCTAATTCATCGAACATCCTCGTTTGGAAAACAGGTTCGAATTTTTTGTTATGTCAAGAAATTTATTCAGAAGGCCAAACAACAAAGCCAGAAAACCATTGCCAGCAGAACAGATCCAACCAAATCCGATACCAAATGCTACTCACAGAAGAGGAACCTATCATCAAAAAGATGTCAACAGAAAAAGTCGGAAGCTGCAATAGCATCTGAATTTCAGTCACTTCAACTCAGCTCTTCAGATCTTTACCTTGGACGGATTGACATATACAGCCTGCTTCAAAAACTTTACTTGCAAGAGTTTGATGCCATTGTTAGTCAATCATCTTAACAACATTCCGGAGAATGTGTATTGTCATAAACCCCTTGGTAAGGTTGAGGTAGGTAAAATTGGTGAGGTTGAGGTAGGTAAGGTTGAGGTTGGTAAGGTTAAGGTAGGTAAGGTTGGTCAAGGTGAGGTAAGTAAGGTTGCTAAGGTTGAGGTAGGTAAGGCTGGTAGGGTTGAGGTAGGCAAGATTGGTAAGGTTCAGGTAGGTAAGTTTTGTACAGCTCAATTAGGTTTTTTAGATAAACCAACAAGATTCAACGATTTGGAGCAACATGTAGGTACAACTGAAGAAGAATTGATCAACAGTACCACAAAACGAAGAATAAAGCTTTTGCCAAAAAGAGAACGACTTTTCAAACTTTAAACTTTCTCCCTTCTACGACCCCGACAATAAAGTTGTTCGCGTGGGCGGACGACTAGCAAATTCGCCATACAACATAGACAAGAAGTTTTCTATCCTTATTCCCAAAGATTCTCCAATCACAGTGCTCCTGATTCGGGAAGCTCATGCAAGGAACTTACATGAAGGCCCACAGTTAACATTGTTTTATCTCCGACAAACAATTTGGATACCCGGAGGACTATCAGCTGTTCAAAAAATTAATTACAACTGCAAGCCCTGCATTCGCCCCGACGCCAGGATTCTTCAGCCTCAAATGGGAGATCTGCCGACAGAACGTGTAGTTTCATCATTTGCTTTCACCCACACTGGTTTGGACTACTGTGGACCTTTCAGCATAAAAGACAGCAGCGGAAAATTGCAGAAAACGTATGTTGCCCTTTTTGTATGTTTCAGCACAAAGGCCGTCCATATGGAAACAGTGACAACGTTGACCAAGGAGGACTGCCTGCACACCATAAAACGTTTTACAGCACGACGTGGACTGCTCGAAAATATTTATAGTGACAACTCAAGGACTTTCATTGGAACTCGGGGAGAAATTGAGTTTCTTAAATTATTAATGGACAGAGAATTCAAGGAACTGGTAGATGCCTTTACTACACGACATCAGATAAACTGGTTGACAATTCCTCCACGGACGCCTCATTTCGGAGGTCTCTGGGAAGCCGCAATAAAATCCATGAAGAGACATTTTTACAGGACTGTGGGCACAACAAAGATGTCTTTTGAGAATTTCACAACCCTGATCACTCAAATTGAGGCCATCCTCAAATCTCGCCCACATACAGCCCCTTCTAGCGATGCCAATGACCCATCAGCACTAATACCCGCTCATTTTCTTATTGGACGCCCACTGACAGCTTTGCCCGAGCCATCTCAAGAAGACAACCGGACACTAAACAGAAGGTTCAAAAGCATCAACAACATTGTCAGACAATTTTGGAAAAAGTGGTACGTGAACTACTTGACAACACTTCAACATCGACCAAAATGGCAGGATAACAAACAACAGCACGCCGTCAATGACATTGTTATCATCAAGGAAGACAACACGCCTCCAATGCTATGGCCACTGGCAAGGATTACAAAAATATTCGACGGAAATGACAAGATAGTACGAGTAGTCCAATTTAGAACGCAAACAGGACTCTACATACGAGCAGTAAGCAGACTGGTTCCATTGGAGAAGGAGAGACCAGAATCTTAGTTACCCAAATGGAAGACAGCGGATGACTCAATGGATGAGGATTGACAAGTCAGCAGCACAACCCAATTCAATACAACAAGACCGGAAGATAAGCGTTCCTTAGACAATGAGCAATCAATATTCAAGTCAATATCATCAGCATTCAATATTTGCAATATTTTGAAGTCTGTCAAGCTAATTGTAAATCATTCACCTTCATGACATCAACGACAATGACGACCACAATGATGATGATGTTGATAATGACCACGAGGATGATGATGACGACAACGACAAAGACGACAACGATGACGACTACGACGACGAAGATGACAACAAGGCAAACAACAATCAATTTTCAGAAAACAATTTCCTCGTCAAAATTTTTCTGTGAAATTTCTTGTGTCAAAAGGTCTCAAGTGACTTCAATTTTACTTTTCAATTGAACTCGTTCAAGGAGGCCGGGTTATGTTGTGGTTAACAACCTTTTGACCTTCATATTGCGAGAGCTTCAAAACTTCAATTCAAAATGACTTCTTCAACAAACGCAACATTAAATTACCACGTGACTTGAACCAAGAAATCATAATTTCATCTGATTTTATCAACAACACTTGTTTCCTTTTGAGCTTGAGTTCTTCTTAAGCATAAAGCATTTAAGTCTTTAAAGCGTTTAAAGCAAGTCTAATCAACAAAAATAAGTGTTGCGACGCAACATTTAATGGTCCGCCGAAAAATAGGTTAAGGATAAAATAGTCGAAGCATTACGCACCCAAAGCATTCACTCTCTCAAAAAATTGTTGATAACCTAAAAAGGGGAAACTTAAAGGGAAATTGAAAAGCGGACCCCCCACTAGATACCACCATTCCCCCACATGTTATTCAAGTTGATTAACTTCTATAACTAGGTTGATTAATATCATGATCAGTATCAGCATCATCCTCATAATCATCACTTCTCAAAACAACTGCATAAACTGCAAATTTCATTATGTGTCTTAAAAGAATTAATGAATATTTTTTTAAAAAAACGGTGCCTTGAAATGATGTAGATTCTTTTCGTAAAAAACTTACAAGGAAGAGAATGTCTACTAAATTGGCACAGAATATTTGAAACGCGAAGGGTTTATTAAAAAAACTGAGGTGGAAAACTTTTTAAATAACAAAGATCAAACCAAATTTTTTGCATTTGTTTCTAAATTATAGTTAAGCAAGAGTGCAAAAAAAGCAGTTATTTTTTCCTTTTGTGTTCTAAAAAGTTTTATTTGCAAATAAGTTTAGAAAAAAGTTGTCATCATTTAGGAGATAGCAATACGAAAGTCATACTGCATACATATATGATTTCCTTTTGTTAGCGTTTTAAATCGAACTTGGTGCTTTAAACAGATCTTTTCAATTACTATTTGCCTGCAACAATCTATTGCAAAAAACTGGAGTACTGATTATGCCTGAAACAAGTAAATTTTTATTTGGTTGCGCTAAAAGCCTTAAATTGATATCTTTGCGAGCTATGTTTCACACTTTCCCTTGTTCAATAGTCCAGATCTTCACCTAAATTTTTTTCAAGTTTCACTGCGAAAATTTGGCTTGGAGCTTTTGTTGTGGTGGACGAACAAACATTCTACAACAAATCGTTTTTGCGAGGTGAGAAAATCCTTTTGATGATTTTTTTGCTGCATATGTCCAAATTCCATTTATCGCCGAGCTCTGTTCAGTATATGGTTCTGGTTGGTAGGCCATGATCATGTTTTGGCAGAAATTTTCCAAGTAATTTGTTGGGTTGATGTCCAACTCTTGACATGTAACAGCTGATAAATTTGCACATCCACATTAAGACAAAAATCCTTGTAAAGAAGTGGTTCGAAAGAAGCGTCAATTAGAATGCGTACACAAAGAAATCAACACCCAAAGTTCAATTGCTGTAGTTTTTTTGAGTTTATGGCCTGTAATTTAATGCCTAATTTTTTTTCGGACCACCTTTGCGTAACAGTGACCGTGGCACCTCTAAGTCTCCGCTGTAGGAAGATTCGTTTCAAGTCACTCATAAAAGACTACATCAAGTTCGAGCAAACCGAAGAACTAATAATAGACATAGTTTAAAAATTGACATCAAAAAGTTTCACTGGAGTCTACTGTTCGCGTCTCAAATTTTGTGGGTTTTTTTTTTCAATTTAAAAACAGATCTCTGACATTGATTGTTACAGACATTGGTTTTACCACGATTTTTGTAGCCTCATGTTTGATAGAGAATGTTTTAACACAATGTGCAATTGCAGATTGTGTTAAAACATTCTCTATCAAACATGAGAGGCTACAAAAATCGTGGTAGAAACCAGTGTCTGTAACAATAAATTTCAGAGAGCTGTGTTTAAACTAAAACAAAACACAAAAAAGATGAGACCCGAACAGTTACCAGGTATAAATCATCATGATCAGTATCAGCATCATCGTCATCATAATCACTTCTCAAAAAAACTGCATAAAATGCAAATTTCATTATGTGTCGTAAAAGAATTATTGAATATTTTTAAAAAGGGTGCCTTGAAATGATGTAGACTCTTTTCGTAAAAAACTTACAAGGAATGTCTACTAAATTGGCACAGAGTATTTGAAACGCGAAGGGCTTATTCAAAAAATTGAGTTGGAAAACTTTTAAAACAACAAAGATCTAACCAAGTTTTTTGCATTCCGCTCTAAATTATTCTTAAGCAAGAGTGCAATTAATAGCAGTTATTTTTTCCTTTTGCGTTGGAAAAAGTTTATTTTGCAAATAAGTTTAGAAAAAAATTGTCATCAATTGTTAGGAGAGAGCATTACGAAAGCCATACTGCATACATGTATATCTTCCTTTTGTTAGCGTTTTAAATCACACATGGTGGATTAAACAGATCTTTTCAAATACTATTCACCTGCAACAATCTATTGCAAAAAAACTGGAGTACTAAATATGCCTGAAACAAGTAATATTTGTATTTTATTACGCTAAAAGCTTTAAAATGATATCTTTGGGAGATTTTGTGACTTAAAAGATATCTTTGTGAGATAAATCACAAAGACATCTTTTTGAGATAAAAGAATTGATGAAAACTTAGAAAGAAACGGTGGCTTGAAATAACATTGAATCATTTTTCTTAAAAAACTACAAGATAAAGAATGTCTATCAAATACTGGAGTGCTGATTACCTGAAACAAGTAATTTTTTATTTGGTTGCTCTAAATTATTGTTAAGAAAGAGTACAAAAAATAGCAGTTACTTTTTCTTTTTGTGTTTGAAAAAGTTCAATTTGCAAATAGTTTCAGAAAAAATCCTCAAAAAGGAGAGAACACTACAAAAAAATAACTGCCTACATGTATATCTTGCTTTTGTCAGTGTTTTATTTCTTATATGGTGCATTAAACAGATTTTTTGAATTACAATTCACTCTAAATTTTTCCTGAGTAAGAGTGCAAAAACTAGCAGTTAATTTTTCTTTTTTGTTTGAAATTGTTTCCTTTTCAAATAAATTTAGTGAAAATTGTCCATCAAGTTGCAGAGAACATCACAAAAATTTTACTACCTAGATGTATATCTTCCTTTTGTCAGCGTTTTAATTCTTATATGGTGCATTAAACGAATCTTTTCTTTACTATTCACCTGCAATAATCTATTGCAAAAAACTGGAGCACTGAATACGCATGAAACAAGTAATTTTTTATTTGATTCCGCTGAAAGCCTTAAATTGATATCTTTTGTGAGATTTTGTGATTTAAAAGATATCGTTGTGAGATAAATCACAAAGACATCTTTGTGAGATAAAAGAATTAATGAAAACTTAAAAAGAAACGGTGGCTTGAAATGATGTTGATTCATATTCCTAAAAAAACTACAAGGAAGAGATTGTCTACTAAATTGGCACAGAGTATTTGAAACGCGAAATGTTTGTTAAACAAATTGAAGTGAAAACTTTAAAAATGGCAAAGATCCAACCAAATGTTTTTTGCATTCCGCTCTAAATCATTGTTAAGCAAGAGTGCAAAAAATAGCAGTTATTGTTTCCTTTTCTGTTTGAAAAAGTTTAACTTGCAAATTAGTTTAGAAAAAAAATGTCATCAAGTAGGAGAGAGCGTTACGAAAGTTATATATTGCCTACGTGTATATCTTCCTTTTGTTATCGTTTTAATTCTTATATGGTGCATTAAACAGATCGTTTCAATCACTATTCACTCTAAATTTTTGTTAAGCAAGAGTGCAAATAATAGCAGTTAATTTTTCTTTTTCTGATTAAAAATGTTTCATTTGCAAATAAATTTAGAGAAAATTGTCATCAAGTTGCAGAGAACTTTACAAAAGTTTTACTACATAAATGTATATATTCCTTTCCTTAGCGTTTTAATTCTTAAATGGTGCATTAAACAGATCTTTTCAATTACTGTTCCTTCTAAATTTTTGTTAAGCAAGAGTGCAAAAAATAGCAGTTAATTTTTCTTTCTCTGTTTGAAAATGTTTCATTTCCAAATAAATTTATTGTCATCAGAAAATTGTCATCAAGTTGCAGAGAACTTTACAAAAGTTTTACTACATACATGTATATTTTCCTTTTGTTAGCGTTTTAATTCTGGTATGGTGCATTAAATAGATCTTTTCAATTACTATTCACCTGCAATAATCTATTGCAAAAAAACTGGAGTACTAAATATGCCTGAAACAAGTAATATTTGTTTTTTATTACGCTAATAGCTTTAAAATGATATCTTTGGGAGATTTTGTGACTTAAAAGATATCTTTGTGAGATAAATCACAAAGACATCTTTGTGAGATAAAAGAATTAATGAAAACTTTAAAAGAAACGGTGGCTTGAAATGATGTTGATTCATTTTCTGAAAAAAAACTACAAGGAAGAGATTGTCTACTAAATTGGCACAGCGTAATTGAAACGGGATGTGTTTATTAAAAGAACTGAAGAGAAAACTTTTAAAATGTCAAAGATCCAACCAAATGTTTTTTGCATTCCGCTCTAAATCATTGTTAAGCAAGAGTGCAAAAAATAACAGTTATTTTTTCCTTTTCTGTTTGAAAAAGTTTAACTTGCAAATTAGTTTAGAAAAAAAATGTCATCAAGTAGGAGAGAGCATTACGAAAGTTATATTGCCCACATGTATATCTTCTTTTTGTTAGCGTTTTAATTCTTATATGGTGCATTAAACAGATCTTTTCAATTACTATTCACTCTAAATTTTTGTTAAGCAAGAGTGCAAAAAATAGCAGTTAATTTTTCTTTTTCTGTTTGAAAATGTTTCATTTGCAAATAAATTTAGAAAAAATTGTCATCAAGTGGCAGAGAACTTTACAAAAGTTTTACTACATACTTGTATATTTTCCTTTTGATAGCGTTTTAATTTTGATATGGTGCATTAAATAGATCTTCTCAATTACTATTCACCTGCAATAATCTATTGCAAAAAACTGGAGTACTGAATATGCCTGAAACAAGTAAAATTTTTATTTGATTACGCTAAAAGCTTTAAAATGATGTCTATGTGAGATTTTGTGAGTTAAAAGATATCTTTGTGAGATAAATCACAAAGACATCTTTGTGAGATAAAAGAATTAATGAAAACTTTAAAAGAAACGGTGGCTTGAAATGATGTTGATTCATTTTCTGAAAAAAAACTACAAGGAAGAGATTGTCTACTAAATTGGCACAGCGTAATTGAAACGGGATGTGTTTATTAAAAGAACTGAAGAGAAAACTTTTAAAATGTCAAAGATCCAACCAAATGTTTTTTGCATTCCGCTCTAAATCATTGTTAAGCAAGAGTGCAAAAAATAACAGTTATTTTTTCCTTTTCTGTTTGAAAAAGTTTAACTTGCAAATTAGTTTAGAAAAAAAATGTCATCAAGTAGGAGAGAGCATTACGAAAGTTATATTGCCCACATGTATATCTTCTTTTTGTTAGCGTTTTAATTCTTATATGGTGCATTAAACAGATCTTTTCAATTACTATTCACTCTAAATTTTTGTTAAGCAAGAGTGCAAAAAATAGCAGTTAATTTTTCTTTTTCTGTTTGAAAATGTTTCATTTGCAAATAAATTTAGAAAAAATTGTCATCAAGTGGCAGAGAACTTTACAAAAGTTTTACTACATACTTGTATATTTTCCTTTTGATAGCGTTTTAATTTTGATATGGTGCATTAAATAGATCTTCTCAATTACTATTCACCTGCAATAATCTATTGCAAAAAACTGGAGTACTGAATATGCCTGAAACAAGTAAAATTTTTATTTGATTACGCTAAAAGCTTTAAAATGATGTCTATGTGAGATTTTGTGAGTTAAAAGATATCTTTGTGAGATAAATCACAAAGCCATGTTTGTGAGATAAAAGAATTAATGAAAACTTAAAAAGAAACGGTGGCTTGAAATGATGTTGATTCATATTCCTAAAAAAACTACAAGGAAGAGATTGTCTACTAAATTGGCACAGAGTATTTGAAAAGCGAAATGTTTGTTAAACGTACTGAAGTGAAAACTTTTAAACTGGCAAAGATCCAACCAAATTTTTATTGCATTCCGCTCTAAATCATTGTTAAGCAAGAGTGCAAAAATTAATAGTTATTTTTTCCTTTTGTGTTTAAAAAAGTTTAAATTGCAAATTAGTTTAGAAAAAAATTGTCATGAAGTAGGAGACGGCATTACGAAAGTTATGCTGCCTACGTGTATATCTTCCTTTTGTTATCGTTTAAATTATTATATGGTGCATTAAACAGATCTTTTCAATTACTATTCACTCTAAATTTTTGTTAAGCAAGAGCGCAAAAAATAGCAGTTAATTTTTCTTTTTCTCTTTGAAATTGTTTCATTTGCAAATAAATTTAGAGAAAATTGTCATGAAGTTGCAGAGAAATTTACAAAAGTTTTACTACATACATGTATATTTTCCTTTTGTTAGCGTTTTAATTCTGATATGGTGCATTGAATAGATTTTTCAATTACTACTCACCTGCAATAATCTATTGCAAAAAACTGGAGTACTGAATATGCCTGAAACAAGTAATAATTTTAGTTGATTACGCTAAAAGCTTTAAAATGATATCTTTGTGAGATTTTGTGACTTAAAAGATATCTTTGTGAGATAAATCACAAAGACATCTTTGTGAGATAAAAGAATTAATGAAAACTTAAAAAGAAACGGTGGCTTGAAATGACATTGAATCATTTTCCTTAAAAAAAACTACAAGATAAAGAATGTCTATCAAATTGGCACAGAGTATTTGAAACGCGAAATGTTTGTTAAACGAACTGAAGTGAAAACTTTTAAAATGGCAAAGATCCAACCAAATGTTTATTGCATTCCGCTCTAAATCATTGTTTAGCAAGAGTGCAAAAATTTATAGTTATTTTTTCCTTTTGTGTTTAAAAAAGTTTAACTTGCAAATTAGTTTAGAAAAAAATTGTCATTATGTAGGAGAGGGCATTACGAAAGTTATATTGCCTACGTGTATATCTTCCTTTTGTTATCGTTTTAATTCTTATATGGTGCATTCAACAGATCTTTTCAATTACTGTTCACTCTAAATTTTTGTTAAGCAAGAGTGCAAAAAATAGCAGTTAATTTTTTTTCTGTTTGAAAATGTTTCATTTGCAAATAAATTTAGAGAAAATTGTCATCAAGTTGCAGAGAACTTTACAAAAGTTTTACTACATACATGTATGTTTTCCTTTTGATAGCGTTTTAAATCTGATATTGTGCATTAAATAGATCTTCTCAATTACTATGCACCTGCAGTAATCTATTGCAAAAAACTGGAGTACTGAATATGCCTGAAACAAGTAAAATTTTTATTTGATTACGCTAAAAGCTTTAAAAAGATATCTATTTGAGATTTTGTGACTTAAAAGATATCTTTGTGAGATAAATCACAAAGTCATCTTTGTGAGATAAAAGAATTAATGAAAACTTAAAAAGAAACGGTGGCTTGAAATGATGTTGAATCATTTTCCTTAAAAAACTGCAAGAAAGAGAATGTCTACTAAATTGGCACAGAGTAATTGAAAAGCGAAATGTTTGTTAAACGAACTGAACTGAAAACTTTTAAAATGGCAAAGATCCAACCAAATTTTTATTGCATTCCGCTCTAAATCATTCTTAAGCAAGAGTGCAAAAATTATTAGTTACTTTTTCCTTTTGTGTTAAAAAAAGTTTAACTTGCAAATTAGTTAAGAAAAAAATTGTCATCAAGTAGGAGAGGGCATTACGAAAGTTATACTGCCTACGTGTATATCTTCCTTTTGTTATCGTTTAAATTATTATATGGTGCATTAAACAGATCTTTTCAATTACTATTCACTCTAAATTTTTGTTAAGCAAGAGTGCAAAAAATAGCAGTTAATTTTTCTTTTTCTGTTTGAAAATGTTTCATTTGCGAATAAATTTAGAGAAAATTGTCATTAAGTTGCAGAGAACTTTACAAAAGTTTTACTACATACATGTATATTTTCCTTTTGTTAGCGTTTTAATTCTGATATGGTGCATTGAATAGATCTTTTCAATTACTATTCACCTGCAATAATCTATTGCAAAAAACTGGAGTACTGAATATGCCTTAAACAAGTAATATTTTTATTTGATTACGCTAAAAGCTTTAAAATGATATCTTTGTGAGATTTTGTGACTTAAAAGATATCATTGTGAGATAAATCACAAAGACATCTTTGTGAGATAAAAGAATTAATGAAAACTTAAAAAGAAACGGTGGCTTGAAATGACAATGAATCATTTTCCATAAAAAAACTACAAGATAAAGAATGTCTATCAAATTGGCACAGAGTATTTGAAACGCGAAATGTTTGTTAAACGAACTGAAGTGAAAACTTTTAAAATGGAAAAGATCCAACCAAATTTTTATTGCATTCCGCTCTAAATCATTGTTAAGCAAGAGTGCAAAAATTAATAGTTATTTTTTCCTTTTGTGTTTAAAAAATTTTATCTTGCAAATTAGTTTAGAAAAAAATTGTCATCAAGTAGGAGAGATCATTACAAAAGTTATACTGCCTACGTGTATATCTTCCTTTTGTTATCGTTTTAATTATTATATGGTGCATTAAACAGATCTTTTCAATTACTATTCACTCTAAATTTTTGTTAAGCAAGAGTGCAGAAAATAGCAGTTAATTTTTCTTTTTCTGTTTGAAAATGTTTCATTTGCAAATAAATTTAGAGAAAATTGCCATCAAGTTGCAGAGAACTTTACAAAAATTTTACGACATACATGTTTATTTTCCTTTTGTTAGCGTTTTAATTCTGATATGCTGCAATAAATAGAACTTTTCAATTACTATTCACCTGCAGTAATCTATTGCAAAAAAACTGGAGTACTGAATATGCTTGAAACAAGTAATATTTTTATTTGATTAGGCTAAAAGCTTTAAAATGATATCTTTGTGAGATTTTGTGTCTTAAAAGATATCTTTGTGAGAGAAATCACAAAGAAATCTTTTTGAGATAAAAGAATAAAAGAAAACTTAAAAAGAAAAGGTTGCTTGAAATGATGTTGATTCATATTCCTAAAAAGACTACAAGGAAGAGATTGTCTACTAAATTGGCACAGAATAATTGAAACGCGAAGTGTTTATTAAACGAACTGAAGTGAAAACTATTAAAATGGCAAAGATCCAACCAAATGTTTTTTGCATTCCGTTCTAAATCATTTTTAAGCAAGAGTGCAAAAAATAACAGTTATTTTTTCCCTTTCTGTTTGAAAAAGTTTAGTTTTCAAATTAGTTTAGAAATAAAATGTCATCAAGTAGGAGAGAGCATTACGAAAGTTATATTGCCTACATGTATATCGTCCTTTTGTTGGCGTTTTAATTCTTATATGGTGCATTAAACAGGTCTTTTCAATTACTATTCACTCTAAATTTTTTGTTAAGCAAGAGTGCAAAAATTAGCTGTTAATTTTTCTTTTTCTGTTTGAAACTGTTTCATTTGCAAATAAATTTAGAGAAAATTTTCATCAAGTTGTCGAGAACTTTACAAAAGTTTTACTACATACATGTATATTTCCTTTTGTTAGCGTTTTAATTCTGATATGGTGCTTTAAATAGATCTTTTCAATTACTTTTCGTCTGCAATAATCTATTGCAAAACTGGAGTACTGAATATGCCTGAAACAATTAATAATTTTATTTTATTACGCTAAAAGCTTTAAATTGATATCATTGTGAGATTTTGTGACTTAAAAGATATCTTTGTGAGATAAATCACAAAGACATCTTTGTGAGATAAAAGAATTAATGAAAACTTAAAAAGAAACGGTGGCTTGAAATGATGTTGATTCATTTTCCTTAAAAAACTGCAAGAAAGAGAATGTCTACTAAATTGGCACAGAGTATTTGAAAAGCGAAATGTTTGTTAAACGAACTGAAGTGAAAACTTTTGAAATGTCAAAGACCCGACCAAATGTTTTTTGCATTCCGTTCTAAATCATTGTTAAGCAAGAGTGCAAAAAATAGCAGTTAATTTTTCCCTTTCTGTTTGAAAAAGTTTAGTTTTCAAATTAGTTTAGAAATAAAATGTCATCAAGTAGGAGAGAGCATTACGAAAGTTATATTGCCTACATGTATATCGTCCTTTTGTTGGCGTTTTAATTCTTATATGGTGCATTAAACAGGTCTTTTCAATTACTATTCACTCTAAATTTTTTGTTAAGCAAGAGTGCAAAAATTAGCTGTTAATTTTTCTTTTTCTGTTTGAAACTGTTTCATTTGCAAATAAATTTAGAGAAAATTTTCATCAAGTTGCCGAGAACTTTACAAAAGTTTTACTACATACATGTATATTTCCTTTTGTTAGCGTTTTAATTCTGATATGGTGCTTTAAATAGATCTTTTCAATTACTTTTCGTCTGCAATAATCTATTGCAAAACTGGAGTACTGAATATGCCTGAAACAATTAATAATTTTATTTTATTACGCTAAAAGCTTTAAATTGATATCATTGTGAGATTTTGTGACTTAAAAGATATCTTTGTGAGATAAATCACAAAGACATCTTTGTGAGATAAAAGAATTAATGAAAACTTAAAAAGAAACGGTGGCTTGAAATGATGTTGATTCATTTTCCTTAAAAAACTGCAAGAAAGAGAATGTCTACTAAATTGGCACAGAGTATTTGAAAAGCGAAATGTTTGTTAAACGAACTGAAGTGAAAACTTTTGAAATGTCAAAGACCCGACCAAATGTTTTTTGCATTCCGTTCTAAATCATTGTTAAGCAAGAGTGCAAAAAATAGCAGTTAATTTTTCTTTTACTGATTGAAAATGTTTCATTTGCAAATAAATTTAGAGAAAATTGTCATCAAGTTGCAGAGAACTACATACATGTATAAGGTTTTACTACATACATGTATATTTTCCTTTTGTTAGCGTTTTAATTGTTATATGGTGCATTAAATAGAACTTTTCAATTACTATTCACCTGCAGTAATCTATTGCAAAAAAACTGGAGTACTGAATGTGCTTGAAACAAGTAATATTTTATTTCATTACGCTGAAAGCCTTAAATTGATATCTTTTGTGAGATTTTGTGATTTAAAAGATATCGTTGTGAGATAAATCACAAAGACATCTTTGTGAGATAAAAGAATTAATGAAAACTTAAAAAGAAACGGTGGCTTGAAATGATGTTGATTCATATTCCTAAAAAAACTACAAGGAAGAGATTGTCTACTAAATTGGCACAGAGTATTTGAAACGCGAAATGTTTGTTAAACAAATTGAAGTGAAAACTTTAAAAATGGCAAAGATCCAACCAAATGTTTTTTGCATTCCGCTCTAAATCATTGTTAAGCAAGAGTGCAAAAAATAGCAGTTATTGTTTCCTTTTCTGTTTGAAAAAGTTTAACTTGCAAATTAGTTTAGAAAAAAAATGTCATCAAGTAGGAGAGAGCGTTACGAAAGTTATATATTGCCTACGTGTATATCTTCCTTTTGTTATCGTTTAAATTCTTATATGGTGCATTAAACAGATCTTTTCAATTACTATTCACTCTAAATTTTTGTTAAGCAAGAGTGCAGAAAATAGCAGTTAATTTTTCTTTTTCTGTTTGAAAATGTTTCATTTGCAAATAAATTTAGAGAAAATTGCCATCAAGTTGCAGAGAACTTTACAAAAATTTTACGACATACATGTTTATTTTACTTTTGTTAGCGTTTTAATTCTGATATGCTGCAATAAATAGAACTTTTCAATTACTATTCACCTGCAGTAATCTATTGCAAAAAAACTGGAGTACTGAATATGCTTGAAACAAGTAATATTTTTATTTGATTAGGCTAAAAGCTTTAAAATGATATCTTTGTGAGATTTTGTGTCTTAAAAGATATCTTTGTGAGATAAATCACAAAGAAATCTTTTTGAGATAAAAGAATAAATGAAAACTTAAAAAGAAAAGGTTGCTTGAAATGATGTTGATTCATATTCCTAAAAAGACTACAAGGAAGATATTGTCTACTAAATTGGCACAGAATAGTTGAAACGCGAAGTGTTTATTAAACGAACTGAAGTGAAAACTATTAAAATGGCAAAGATCCAACCAAATGTTTTTTTCATTCCGTTCTAAATCATTTTTAAGCAAGAGTGCAAAAAATAACAGTTATTTTTTCCCTTTCTGTTTGAAAAAGTTTAGTTTTCAAATTAGTTTAGAAATAAAATGTCATCAAGTAGGAGAGAGCATTACGAAAGTTATATTGCCTACATGTATATCGTCCTTTTGTTGGCGTTTTAATTCTTATATGGTGCATTAAACAGGTCTTTTCAATTACTATTCACTCTAAATTTTTGTTAAGCAAGAGTGCAAAAATTAGCTGTTAATTTTTCTTTTTCTGTTTGAAACTGTTTCATTTGCAAATAAATTTAGAGAAAATTTTCATCAAGTTGCCGAGAACTTTACAAAAGTTTTACTACATACATGTATATTTCCTTTTGTTAGCGTTTTAATTCTGATATGGTGCTTTAAATAGATCTTTTCAATTACTTTTCGTCTGCAATATTCTATTGGAAAACTGGAGTACTGAATATGCCTGAAACAATTAATAATTTTATTTTATTACGCTAAAAGCTTTAAATTGATATCATTGTGAGATTTTGTGACTTAAAAGATATCTTTGTGAGATAAATCACAAAGACATCTTTGTGAGATAAAAGAATTAATGAAAACTTAAAAAGAAACGGTGGCTTGAAATGATGTTGATTCATTTTCCTTAAAAAACTGCAAGAAAGAGAATGTCTACTAAATTGGCACAGAGTATTTGAAAAGCGAAATGTTTGTTAAACGAACTGAAGTGAAAACTTTTGAAATGTCAAAGACCCGACCAAATGTTTTTTGCATTCCGTTCTAAATCATTGTTAAGCAAGAGTGCAAAAAATAGCAGTTAATTTTTCTTTTACTGATTGAAAATGTTTCATTTGCAAATAAATTTAGAGAAAATTGTCATCAAGTTGCAGAGAACTACATACATGTATAAGGTTTTACTACATACATGTATATTTTCCTTTTGTTAGCGTTTTAATTGTTATATGGTGCATTAAATAGAACTTTTCAATTACTATTCACCTGCAGTAATCTATTACAAAAAAACTGGAGTACTGAATGTGCTTGAAACAAGTAATATTTTATTTCACGCTGAAAGCCTTAAATTGATATCTTTTGTGAGATTTTGTGATTTAAAAGATATCGTTGTGAGATAAATCACAAAGACTTCTTTGTGAGATAATAGAATTAAAGAAATTTTGAAAAGAAATCGTGGCTTGAAATGATGTTGATTCATTTTCCTAAAAAAAACTACAAGGAAGAGATTGTCTACTAAATTGGCACAGAGTATTTGAAACGCGAAATGTTTGTTAAATAAATTGAAGTGAAAACTTTTAACATAGCAAAGATCAAACCAATTTTTTTTGCATTCGGCTCTTAATTTGTTTTGAGCAAGAGTGCAGAAAACAGCAGTTATTTTTTACTTTTGTCTTTGAAAAAGTTTGACTTGCAAATAAATTTAGAAAAAATGTCATCAAGTAGGAGAGAACATTACAAAAGTTTTACTGCCTACATGTATATCTTCCTTTTGTTAGCGTTTTAATTTTTATGTGATGCATTAAACGAATCTTTTCTTTTACTATTCACCTGCAAAAATCTATTGCAAAAAAATGGAGCACTGAATACGCATGAAACAAGTAATTTTTTATTTGATTCCGCTGAAAGCCTTAAATTTATATCTTTTGTGAAATTTTGTGATTTAAAAGATATCGTTGTGAGATAAATCACAACGACATCTTTGTGAGATAAAAGATTTAATGAAATTTTAAAAAGAAACCGTGGCTTGAAATGATGTTGATTCATTTTCCTAAAAAAACTACAAGGAAGAGATTGTCTACTAAATTGGCACAGAGTATTTGAAACGCGAAATGTTTGTTAAACAAATTGAAGTGAAAACTTTTAAAATGGCAAAGATCCAACCAAATGTTTTTTGCATTCCGCTCTAAATCATTGTTTAGCAAGAGTGCAAAAAATAATAGTTATTTTTCCTTTTGTGTTTAAAAAAGTTTAACTTGCAAATTAGTTTAGAAAAAAATTGTCAACAAGTAGGAGAGAGCATTACGAAAGTTATACTGCCAACGTGTATATCTTCCTTTTGTTATCGTTTTAATTCTTATATGGTGCATTAAACAGATCTTTTCATTTACTATTCACTCTAAATTTTTGTTAAGCAAGAGTGCAAAAAATAGCAGTTAATTTTTCTTTTTCTGTTTGAAAATGTTTCATTTGCAAATAAATTTAGAGAAAATTGCCATCAAGTTGGAGACAACTTTACAAAAGTTTTACTACATACATGTATATTTTCCTTTTGTTAGCGTTTTAATTCTGATATGGTGCATTAAATAGAACTTTTCAATTACTATTCACCTGCAGTAATCTATTGCAAAAAACTGGAGTACTGAATATGCTTGAAACAAGTAATATTTTTATTTGATTACGCTAAAAGCTTTAAAATGATATTTTTTGAGATTTTGTGACTTAAAAGATATCTTTGTGCGATAAATCACAAAGCCATCTTTGCGAGATAAAAGAATTAATGAAAACATAAAAAGAAACGGTGGCATGAAATAATGTTGATTCATTTTCCTAAAAAGACTACAAGGAAGAGATTGTCTACTAAATTGGCACAGAGTATTTGAAACGCGAAGTGTTTATTAAACGAACTGAAGTTAAAACTTTTAAAATGGCAAAGATCCAACCAAATGTTTTTTGCATTCCGTTCTAAATCCTTGTTAAGCAAGAGTGCAAAAAATAACAGTTATTTTTTTTTGCTTTTCTGTTTGAAAAAGTTTAACTTGCAAATTAGTTTAGAAAAATAAATGTCATCAAGTGGGAGAGAGCATTACGAAAGTTATATTGCCTACATGTATATCGTCCTTTTGTTGGCGTTTTAATTCTTATATGGTGCATTAAACAGGTCTTTTCAATTACTATTCACTCTAAAATTTTGTTCAGCAAGAGTGCAAAAAATAGCAGTTAATTTTTCTTTTTCTGTTTGTAAATGTTTCATTTGCAAATAAATTTAGAGAAAATTGTCATCAAGTTGCAGAGAACTTTACAAAAGTTTTACTACATACATGTATATTTGCTTTTGTTAGCGTTTTAATTCTGATATGGTGCATTAAATAGATCTTTTCAATTACTTTTCGCCTGCAATAATCTATTGCAAAAAACTGGAGTACTGATTATGCCTGAAACAATTAATAATCTTATTTGATTACGCTAAAAGCTTTAAATTGATATCTTTGTGAGATTTTTAGACTTAAAAGATATCTTTGTGAGATAAACCACAAAGACATCTTTGTGAGATAAAAGAATTAATGAAATTTTAAAAAGAAACCGTGGCTTGAAATGATGTTGACTCATTTTCCTAAAAAAACTACAAGGAAGAGAATGTCTACTAAAGTGGCACAGAGTATTTGAGACGCGAAATGTTTGTTAAACAAAATGAAGTGAAAACTTTTAAAATGGCAAAGATCCAACCAAATGTTTTTTGCATTCCGCTCTAAATCATTGTTAAGCAAGAGTGCAAAAAAATAGCAGTTATTGTTTCCTTTTCTGTTTGAAAAAGTTTAACTAGCAAATTAGTTTAGAAAAAAATGTCATCAAGTAGGAGAGAGCGCTACGAAAGTTATATATTGCCTACGTGTATATCTTCCTTTTGTTAGCGTTTTAAATCTTATATGGTGCATTAAACAGATCTTTTCAATTACTATTCACTCTAAATTTTTGTTAAGCAAGAGTGCAAAAAATAGCAGTTAATTTTTCTTCTTTTGTTTGAAAATGTTTCATTTGCAAATAAATTTAGAGAAAATTGTCATCAAGTTGCAGAGAACTTTACAAAAGTTTTACTACATACATGTATATTTTCCTTTTGTTAGCGTTTTAATTCTTATATGGTGCATTAAATAGAAATTTTCAATTACTATTCACCTGCAGTAATCTATTGCAAAAAAACTGGAGTACTGAATGTGCTTGAAACAAGTAATATTTTTATTTGATTACGCTAAAATCTTTAAAATGATATCTTTGTGAGATTTTGTGACTTAAAAGACATCTTTGTGAGATAAATCACAAAGACATCTTTGTGAGATAAAAGAATTAATGCAAACTTAAAAAGAAACAGTGGCTTGAAATGATGTTGATTCATATTCCTAAAAAAAACTACAAGGAAGAGATTGTCTACTAAATTGGCACAGAGTAATTGAAACGCGAAGTGTTTATTAAACGAACTGAAGTTAAAACTTTTAAATTGGCAAAGATCCAACCAAATGTTTTTTGCATTCCGTTCTAAATCATTGTTAAGCAAGAGTGCAAAAAATAACAGTTATTTTTTCCTTTTTCTGTTTGAAAAAGTTTAACTTGCAAATTAGTTTAGAAAAAAAATGTCATCAAGTAGGACAGAGCATTACGAAAGTTATATTGCCTACGTGTATATCGTCCTTTTGTTGGCGTTTTAATTCTTATATGGTGCATTAAACAGGTCTTTTCAATTACTATTCACTCTAAATTTTTGTTAAGCAAGAGTGCAAAAAATAGAAAAATAGCAGTTAATTTTTATTTTTCTCTTTGAAAATGTTTCATTTGAAAATGATTTTAGAGAAAATTGTCATCAAGTTGCAGAGAACTTTACAAAAGTTTTACTACATACATGTATATTTGGTTTTGTTAGCGTTTTAATTCTGATATGGTGCATTAAATAGATCTTTTCAATTACTTTTCGCCTGCAATAATCTATTGCAAAAAACTGGAGTACTGATTATGCCTGAAACAATTAATAATCTTATTTGATTATGCTAAAAGCTTTAAAATGATATCTTTGTGTGAGATTTTGTGACTTAAAAGATATCTTTGTAAGATAAATCACAAAGACATCTTTGTGAGATAAAAGAATTAATGAAAACTTAAAAAGAAACTGTGGCTTGAAATGATGTTGATTCATTTTCCTAAGGAAGAGAATGTCTACTAAATTGGCACAGAGTATTTGAAACGAGAAATGTTTGTTAAACAAACTGAAGTGAAAACTTTTAAAATGGCAAAGATCCAACCAAATGTTTTTTTGCATTCCGCTCTAAATCATTGTTAAGCAAGAGTGCAAAAAATAGCAGTTATTTTTTACTTTTCTGTTTGAAAAAGTTTAACTTGCAAAATAGTTTAGAAAAAAAATGTCATCAAGTAGGAGAGAGCATTACGAAAGTTATATTGCCTACGTGTATATCGTCCTTTTGTTGGCGTTTCAATTCTTATATGTTGCATTAAACAGGTCTTTTCAATTACTATTCACTCTAAATTTTTGTTAAGCAAGAGTGCAAAAATAGCAGTTAATTTTCTTCTGTTTGAAAATATTTCAATTTAGAGAAAATTGTCATCAAGTTGCAGAGAACTTTACAAAAGCTTTACTACATACATGTATATTTTCCTTTTGTTAGCGTTTTAATTCTTATATGTTGCATTAAACAGGTCTTTTCAATTACTATTCACTCTAAATTTTTGTTAAGCAAGAGTGCAAAAAATAGCAGTTAATTTTTCTTCTGTTTGAAAATATTTCAATTTAGAGAAAATTGTCATCAAGTTGCAGAGAACTTTACAAAAGCTTTACTACATACATGTATATTTTCCTTTTGTTAGCGTTTTAATTCTGATATGGTGCATTAAATAGATCTTTTCAATTACTTTTCACCTGCAATAATCTATTGCAAAAAACTGGACTACTGAATATACCTGAAACAAGTAATAATTTTATTTGATTGAGCTAAAAGCTTGAAATTGATATCTTTGTGAGATTTTGTGACTTAAAAGATGTCTTTGTGAGATAAATCACAAAGACATCTTTGTGAGATAAAAAAATTAATGAAAACATAAAAAGAAACGGTGGCATGAAATAATGTTGATTCATTTTCCTAAAAAGACTACAAGGAAGAGATTGTCTACTAAAAAGGCACAGAATAATTGAAACGAGAAATGTTTATTAAACGAACTGAAGTGAAAACTTTTAAAATGGCAAAGATCCAACCAAATGTTTTTTGCATTTCGCTCTAAATCATTGTTAAACAAGAGTACAAAAAATGGCAGTTATTTTTTCCTTTTCTATTTGAAAAGTTTAACTTGCAAGTTAGTTTAGAAAAAAATTGTCATCAAGTAGGAGAGAGCATTACGAAAGTTATATTGCCTACGAGAATATCTTCCTTTTGTTAGCGTTTCAATTCTTATATGGTGCATTAAACAGATCTTTTCAATTACTATTCACTCTTAATTTTTGTTAAGCAAGAGTGCAAAAAATAGCAGTTAATTTTTCTTTTTCTGATTGAAAATGTTTCATTTGCAAATAAATTTAGAGAAAATTGTCATCAAGTTGAAGAGAACTTTACAAATGTTTTACTAATTACATGTATTTTTCCTTTTGTTAGCGTTTTAATTCTGATATGGTGCATTAAATAGATCTTTTCAATTACTTTTCACCTGTAATAATCTATCGCAAAAAACTCGACTAATGAATATGCCTGGAACAAGTAATAATTTTTATTTGATTACGCTAAAAGCTTTAAACTGTTATCTTTGTGAGATTTTGTGACTTAAAAGATATCTTTGTGAGATAAATCACAAAGACATCTTTGTGAGATAAAAGAATTAATGCAAACTTAGAAAGAAACAGTGGCTTGAAATGATGTTGATTCATATTCCTAAAAACAACTACAAGGAAAAGATTGTCTACTAAATTGGCACAGAGTAATTGAAACGCGAAGTGTTTATTAAAAGAACTGAAGTCAAAACTTTTAAAATGGCAAAGATCCAACCAAATGTTTTCTTTACAATCCGCTCTAAATCATTGTTAAGCAAGAGTGCAAAAAATAGCAGTTATTTTTTCCTTTTCTGTTTGAAAAAGTTTAACTTGCAAATTAGTTTAGAAAAAAATTGTCATCAAGTAGGAGAGAGCATTACATAAGTAATATTGCCTACGTGTATATCTTCCTTTTGTTAGAGTTTTATTTCTTTATGGTGCATTAAACAGATCTTTTCAATTACTATTCACTCTAAATTTTTGTTTAGCAAGAGTGCAAGAAATAGCAGTAAGTTTTTCTTTTTCTGATAGAAAATGTTTCATTTGCAAATAAGTTTAGAGAAAATTGTCATCAATTTGCAGAGAACTTTACAAAAGCTTTACTAGATACATGTATATTTTCCTTTTGTTAGCGTTTTAATTCTGATGTGGTGCATTAAATAGATCTTTTCAATTACTTTTCACCTGCAATAATCTATTGCAAAAAACTGGAGTACTGAATATGCCTGAAACAAGTAATAATTTTATTTGATTAGGCTAAAAGCTTTAAATTGATATCTTTGTGAGATTTTGTGACTTCAAGGATATCTTTGTGAGATAAATCACAAAGATATCTTTGTTAGACAAAAAAATGAATGAAAACTTAAAAAGAAACATTGGCTTGAAATGATGTTGATTCGTTTTCCTAAAAAAACTACAAGGAAGAGATAGTCTACTAAATTGGCACAGTGTATTTGAAATGCGAAGTGTTTATTAAAATATTGAGGTGGAAAACTTTTAAATTAGCAAAGATCAAACCAAATTTTTTTTGCATTCGGCTCTTAATTTGTGTTAAGCAAGAGTGCAGAAAATAGCAGTTATTTTTTCCTTTTGTCTTTGAAAAAGTTTAATTTGCAAATAAATTTAGAAAAAATGTCATCAAGTAGGAGAGAACATTACAAAAGTTTTACTGCCTACATGTATATCTTCCTTTTGTTGGCGTTTTACTTCTTATGTGGTGCATTAAACAGATCTTTGCAATTCACCTGCAATAATCTATTGCAAAAAACTGGAGTGCTGAATATGCCTGAAACAGGTGATGTTTTTTGTTTGGTTCCACGAAAAGCCCTAAATTGATATCTTTATAAGATTCTGTGACAAACCTTGTTTCAACTAACAAAAAACTTGATTTGGACTCATGCAAAAAATGACTAGAGAACAAATATAACCTGATACATCAGTAATGTTGCACAAAATTACTGCATTATGTCCCTTAACTCACAACTGATACAGAAATTTTTTTAAAAAATTAAAACATTATGCATAAATTAACAGACTGTTAATCAATATGACCGCTCAAAATTAACAATATGACAGCTGAAAGTAGAAAAACGGCACAAACATAACGCAACTTCATTTTTCCCAAAACGTTGACATTTTCAAACAAATTGAGATTAAATATCTCCTTTCCGTTTTATAATTTTACTCTGAAGCCAAGAAATGACAACAGCAAAAAAATTAATAAAAACTATGAGAAGAGGTGAATTCAGTTCAACTTACCCATTTTGTCCCTTGGAAAATTGAAAAAATGTTTTTGCATATGAAATATTTTTCTCATAAACATTAAATCAAAAGCGTTTTCTCAATATATTCTAAAAACAACAAGCAAATACAAGCAACAGTACAAATAAAAAAAATGACCTGCTGAAAACAATTAAAAAAAATAAATGTTATGAATTTTTCTACAGGAAGAATTTATAGGAGAATAAGAGTTTATGAAATCGTGTATGGCACCCTAAGTGTTCTCAAAATTATAAGAAGGGAAGCGAAAATTGAAACTTACCAGAAATAAAATGTAGAATATTGTCAAAGCTCAAACGAAATGAACCCGCTGAAAAGTACTTACGAAAAAGTCAATTCGAGAATCAGCAATTTAATTTATCAATTACCAAAGAATTATTGAAACTCAAAACCGCACCGTTAATTTCAAAAATCTTTTTTTTCTATTAAAAATCTGGCTAAAGTTTTGGTGTATTTATTTGGCGACAGCGATGATAAGCCTTATTTGAGACTATCAAAAATAAACTCTCTAAAACATTGGAAACACGATAAAACGCACAGTGGGGGGGCGGGGGAGGGGGAAGGTTGACACCTAACAGAAAGTTTTGAACTTGCGTCCAGATGACCATTAAACCATTTATAACACAATTTTCTATTATCAGCAAAAATGTTTTCGAAAATCATATTTAAAAAATCCAACTCACATAGGTTTAAAATTCTACTTCAGGGTACGGGGGCAGTCAGAAGCGAGTTGACTCTGCATTACAAGGTAAAAATGTATTTTTTGATAACTTTGCAAACGACGCAGTTTATCTGAGTAGCTTATCTAATGTTTTAAAAACTTTTTTAACCGTTTCAGTCAAGCAAACAATCTGGACAATATCAACCACCTTTCTTCTATCAGTACTCTACAACCAATTTTTAATTCAGATAAGCTGCAGATCCTAATGATATGATGTTTCCGTCCCTTAAATTGTAAATTGTCATCAACTAATCAATTGATTCTCATATGACGTCATCTAGTGCTACGATGACATTCGACACGAAACTTCAAGGCCAGGTTTTACCGATGTTCAAAATGTTACGCCGACAACTCTCCAAAATAACAGTCCTATATTTGTAAAAATCATATTTGTGAAATGCTAATTTGTATTAAATTATGGATCATGTATTGTTTATTTCAAGATTTAAATTTAAGTTCATAGAAAATAAATTAAGAAATGCTAACAAAAATTGTTTTGAAATAATTTTAAAAGGCACACTAAATGAAGTTCAATTAATTTAATTACTGAGTTCGAAATCATTATTAAATCATCTGTTGTAAATATATAACAGAAGCGCCATCGTGAAAAGAAAAATTATACACTTGCGAACTGTTGTTTCAATATCTAAAAACACAACAGGAATCAGTGGTAGAAATATTAACCCATAACACAGTGCTAGGGACAAAATGACTAGCAACAGTTATTTGTTGCTAGTCATTTTGTCCCTAGCCCTGTGTTATGGGTTAAAATTTCTACCACACTGATTCTTGTTGTGTTTTTAGATATTGAAACAACAGTTCGCAAGTGTATAATTCTGGTCTGGCCAAAGTCTGTTCGGTCTGGCCAATACCTATCTTTGGGTATGGTCAGTCTGGCCAATACCTGTCTTGGGTCGCGGACTTCATCCTGGGTTGCAAACACTAAAAACTCAATGGTTAACCGAATTACAAAAGCAGCGTCCTACGAAAAGATTCTGTTTCCTTAAAACTTATTCAAATATAGGCAACGTCTGCAAGAATTTTGTGAAGACCCTAATAGAATTAAATTGTCGATTGATTAAGGAGAGAAAATTTGATAAGTTGCAATCTGAAGATGAAATGGTGCGGAAAACTGTAACAGAGCATTATTTGATGGACCATTGGCGCAATCAATCATCGTAGAAAAGTTGTCATAAAGAAAATTATGTCTCTGAAGCACGCCTTAAGAAGGTCTCACTTGGTTATTCGGATACTGCATACAGAAGGAATGGACTGAACCGGTACTGATGACTTGTGATCAATTGCGGACAGTTAGATTGCTAGGCTTGATGATGTTGACTAGCTGCAAACTAAAGACAAACAAACAAGGGTGACCGGACAATAGATCAAAAGGACAACAGATCGAAAACAGAAAAATTTGGACAATAGACGGAAAATTAATCTCTATTCTTATTGGTTGAAAAAAAGCATTATCTGTGAGCTGCAATATAATTACCACATTATGGCCATGCCTCGCTAGGGTGACTTGCAAGAGAGCAGAAGTGAAAAAAGCCGATTGAAAGAGTTTCGAAAATTGATTTACATTATTAGTCAATAAATTTTGCAGCCAATTAAATTGCTTTCTGAAATGAGACTACCAAATTCTCAGCCAATCATAACTGATTATTTGAGAAAAGAATTTTTAATATTTTCTAATGAAAGAAACTGAAAGCGGATCAAAAAATAATTATCCTCAAAAAAAAGAGGCCATGATCGTGCCTTAGCGGCCTATGGGGCTTGATATGAAACTATCACAACCAAACATAAGACCAATTAACCCACTTAAGTACTGTTTTTGGTAATCAACTAACAAATTATGGTAATTAAGGGCAAAATTTACTTTTGGCTGTTTTAAAATAAAGTCAGGTTTCGGCGCTTTCTAACGTCGGTTCTTTATAACGTCGGCTCTCTTGCACGTATTCCTCGCTAATCATGGCCAGACCTTAGCGGACCGTGGGACCTGATATGAATCTATGACAACCGAACAAATCATCACAAAAGAACATGTTAAATGCTGTATAATAAATGAGCGCTCAAATCTGATTGGTCAAAACGCAACTTAATTATTTAATTTTCGATCTTCGGCCCATTTTTCGCTTTCAATCTGTTGTCTTTCGATCTATTGTCCTAGCACCGCAAACAAGTACGATTTAAGCTAGTAAACAATTTACATCAATGAAATTGGAGATTAAACGTATAAATCAATGAAATAGCAATCTTGAACATTATTAAAAATAACAACATATATATCTGGCACAACATAGCCTACCTTTGTAGCAAAGCGATAGCTATAATGTTAGCCCAAAATTAGAGCTCGAAATTGGAAAGAGGCCGAAAATCTAAATTATAGAAATTGGAAAAAAGTACTAGACAAAGAACTCAATTATTAATTCATTTAAAACACTAAAGCAATTTGCATCAAGGAAAAATGGATAGCAGTGCTCTTTCGATTACTGACAACAACAATGTACGAAATGTTCAGGTGGGCCTTTCACCGCTGGATACCCTACAAGTTAATTAATGAGATAATATTCAAGGATTTGCTTGCTAATGAGTAACAGCGCAATTGTGGGAATTCCATAGAAATCGTTTAAAAAGTATAACTGCAGTGAGAGGCTGCAAAAAGCAAGTTGCTCAATTCGAAAATCGTCACCACCATTTTAAAAGTTTATTGGCCCCAGAGGGACTGTAGCCCGCCAAAAACAGAAAAATTGGACAATAGACCAAAAATTAATCTGTATTCTTATTGGTTGAAATTAAGCATTTTTTTCGTGCTGCAATATAACTACCACATTATGGCCATGCCTCGCTAAGGTGACTTGTAAGAGAGCCAAAGTGAAAAGAGCCGACTGAAAGAGTTTCGAAAATTTTTTTACATTATTAGTTGATAAATTTTGCAGCCAATCAAATTGCTTTCTGAAATGAGAATATCAAATTCTCAGCCAACCATAACCGATTATTTGAGATAAAAGAAACTGTAAAAGAAACTGAAAGCGAATTAATAAATAATTATCTTCGAAATATAGAGGCCATGATCGTGCCTTAGCAGCCTATGGGGCTGGATATGAAACTATCACAACCAAAAATAAGACCAATTAACACATTCAAGTATTTTTTGGTAATCAACTAACAGTTTATGGTAATTAAAGGCAACTTTTACTTTTCGCTCTTTTCAAATAAAGTCAGGTTTCGGCACTTTCAAACGTCGGTTCTTTATAACGTCGGCTCTCTTGCACATATTCTTTGCTAACCATGGCCTTGCCTTGGTGGTCCGTGGGACCTGATGTGAATCTATGACAACCGAACAAAACATCACAATAGAATATGTTATAGGCTGTATAATAATTGAGCGCTCAAATCTGATTGGTCAAAAAGCAACTTAATTATTTAATTTTCGATCTTTGTCCCAACTTCTGCTTTCGATCTGTTGTCTTTCGATCTATTGTCCTAGCACCGCAAACAAGTACGATTTAAATTAGTAAACAGTTTTCATCAATGAAATTAGAGATCAAACGTCAAAACCAATGAACTAGCAATCTTGAATAGTATTAAAACAAAACCTAACATCTCTGGCACAAAACAGCCTACCTTTGTAGCAAAGCAATAGCTATAGTATTAGCCAAAAAATTAGAGCTCGAAATTGGAAAGATGCCGAAAATCTTAATTCTTGAAATAGGAAAAATAAGTCTTAGACAAGGAACTTACTAGTAAATTCATTTAAAACACTAGAGCAACTTGCACTAAGGAGAAGTTGATAGCAGATTTCTTTCGATTACTGACAACAACAATGTACGAAAAGTTCAGGTGGGCTTTTCATCGCTGGATACGCCACAAGTTGGCGTTGAGTTGCTACGCACGTATAGGCAAAATTTTATTTCCATCTCTAATTTTTTATTATTTCTAGCGTACTAATAAGCTACTATTCAAAGGTTTGCTTGCCAATGAGTAACGGCGCAATTGTGAAAACTCCTTAGAAACTGTTTTAAAATGTTATTGCAGTGACAGGCTACAAAAAGCAATGTTGCTCAATTCGAAAATCGTCATCGGTAGCTCTTAAATTCGCCGCCAATTTTATTGTTTAATGGTCCCAGAGATACTGTAGCCCGCCGAAAATTTTTAAATAGAGGAGCGCTCTCCGTGTAACAAAACTTTTTTCTAGTTTTAAAGTTTTATCTTTTTTTATTTTTATAGTTTATTGGTCCCAGAGGGACTGCAGCCCGCGAAAAATGTTTGAATAGGGGAGCGCTCTCCGTGTAACGAAATCTTTTTCTCACTGAGTTTCAACGAAACTAAAAGAAAGACAGTTTTCTCAGATCTGAAAAAGAAATTATCACTGTGAAAAATTCACAATTTGATTTTCCGCTTTTGTCCAATCCGCTTGATTTTCCGAAACCGACATTTTTACACGAAGTGGAAAATAAATACACACGCGTTGAGGCTGAGTTTTCACAAAATGCGTAGGAAAGTACAAAAACTGATTAAGGGAAAACTTTTTATTATCAGTCGTCTATTAGTTATCGTAATATTACGAGTTTTAGTTGTAGTTTGTAGTACAGTCATAGTCCTGTGATGTGGAGAAAAAGGGGGAAATAGCAAATTCAACACAACAACACACAGCAAAAGCAGCCGCAGAAAACGGCTTCCTTCCTATACATCATCAAAATATTACAAAAAAAATTGACTTGAGCACTAGGTAACGTGTTACTGTGTCTTGCGTTTAAATTTTTCTTGAGTACATAATTCAGCAAGTTCTTTTGTGTCTTGTATTGAAAGTTATTCTTGAGCAGTATATTATTTGTTTCTGTGTGTTGTCCCTACAATTAATTGGAGCTGCAATTCAAATGTTATGAAACACAGCTTCTGGTATTTCAACTCTGAGTACAAAAGGCAAAACCAACAAAATTTTAAGTTCAGATAGTTTTGCCTAAAGAGTTCTGAGACATATATCTTTGTCTTCGATTTGTGTTTCTGTCGAATTGAACAGTTTTACATATATAGATCCCGTATTGTGTGATCTGTACCATCGCAGTGGGATTCATTTGTGAAAGAACTAAGTTTAGCAAATAGTTACAAACTGAACTGTAATGTTACGATTGGAACGTAGCGAATATACTGTTACAAACGCGAACCGCAAAAACAGATTATCCGGACAGATTCTGAAAAGTTGAAACGAACTGTGTGATGCAATTTTTTTGTCGCAACCAATTGGGAGAGCAGCCGTTACATTTGGTCCGCTGACCTGGACAGTGGAAAACAAACTGTTGTCCAATTTATTGAGTGAATTACGAAGCTAACTTCTCAACGAGGTAATCAGTAAAGAATCAATCTGCATTCTAAACTACAGAGCAAAGTGATTCGTTCACGGAGTTGCAATAATCTAGACAAGCAGATTAGGACCTACTCAGAGCAGCTACAACAAAAGCATAAGAAGGTTACGATATAAAGAACAAAGACCAGCCCAGCAAACTCAACTGGTAATCAAAAGATACAAGGTATTGAAAACCAATTCCAGCAGCTGTTCGACAATTAGAGCGGTTTTAATTTGCATCGAACAAAACAACAGGGGTCCTTCAACATTTAAACGCCGTCCGGTTCCCGTAAACCCAGAAAACTATGTCAAATCAGCTAAAAGTTCGGTTCTACAGAACTTTGAATCAGAACCAACTACAGATAATTCACAGCCAGTAGAAAAAAATCATTATCTCTCAGCGGAAAAATGTATTAAAAACAAAAACAGCGGCTCGAAGTCCTCGAACCAGAGGTTAAGGAAACCCGAGAAACCTGCTGCGTTGGAGAAGACTTTTTCGTCCAAGCTTCGACTGAAGAAAATGGAATTCGAGACAAAAAGAAAAGATTTTGAGCTAGAGATGCAAATTTTCGAAGGAACGGTGTACTAAACCTAAAATACCACAAGCAAGCCTTTGGCATAAAATACTTAG
Source organism: Convolutriloba macropyga (assembly GCF_964194025.1). Lineage (NCBI taxonomy): Eukaryota > Metazoa > Xenacoelomorpha > Acoela > Convolutidae > Convolutriloba > Convolutriloba macropyga. The sequence goes on from NC_134471.1 coordinate 29,087,747, forward strand.
ACTCGGGTGATGATGCTGCTCCGAGTAAACGCAGCAGGTCCCCTTTCAAATGGAAAGAGACCAGAAACAGAGATGCATCGTCATGACTTGATTGATGACATAAACCTGAAAAGGCATAACCATAACTGCAAACGTTCTAAAAGTGAACCAGAAAACACAAAAACACGAGTGAATTTCGATGAAGATTGGTCATGCAAGCCAAGATCATCAAATAGAGAGCGTTAAGGCTTAATCCAGAGTCAAGTTAACTTTGTGTACGGCAAACCCAGTGGCAGCACTCAGCTACCCAAACCTAAACTAAGTTCTTTTGATGCTATTCCATTTGAATAGCCAGAGCGATCGAGTGTGTTTGTTGCTACCGTGCACCGGCGAAACATTCCTGACTCAGAGAAAATGAGCCACTTGGAAAGGCTTTTAAGTGGCAAAGCGAAGTCAGCTATATCTGGTATGGGCTATTTGGGGTCTTTCTACACTCAAGCTTTGTCTCTACTGGAACGAATAATTGGCCGACCGCATCTGATTCTTGAGGTCCAGCATGAGAAGTTGTGTAACCAACAGCCGATAAAAGCTCACGATTCACATGCATTAATTAAAAACTCAAAAAATGATATGCAATTTTGTTAACGTTCTAAAGCAATAAAAATACGAAGGCGACTTGCAATCCAATGCAACACTTTGTCTCGTCATAGAGAAGTTGCCCCAAAAACACAAAGAGAAATGGTGGTTTTATGTAGATAAGTGCCAGGAAGATAGACCTGATCTAATTGAAAAATGGTCTTTTGATCTTTCTTGAAAAATGGTTAGAAAGCATGGCGTTCGTGCACGAAGGATTTTCTGCATTCAAAGAAGAACGCAAAGAAGACAGACGCAACAGCAAACGAGAAAAACGATTTTCGAAGACATCAAACTTCAGTGCAGGTTCAAACGTAAAAAAAAATGAAGCCAACGCAAAGCAATCAATGTCCGCTTGCTGATGGCACCCATCGTATTTAAAACTGCACGTTATCCAAAAACATGAATGTTAATGATCGATATGTTGCAGCGGGGAAGCAACGCTTATGTTAATGATGTCTAGGAAAAAGACATGCAATCAAAGGTTGTAAAGTCAACTTTTGCGGTATAAATGGATGTACAAAAAGCGCAACCAACTGCTACACGCAGAAAAACAAATGGATGAGGGCAATCACGTAGTCAACGTAAACGCTGAAACAACAAATCAAAGTAACGAAGTTACAAGCCTTCTTCATATAATTCCCGCCTCAATACAGAATGCACGCAACCAACTGAACACATATGATTTTCTCGATAGTAGATCAACTGTATCATTCATCATAGTAGATCAAAGTGTTCAAAATAATTTGCAAGCCCACGGCACCGAGGAATTGCTTAAAATAGCCGGCATACACAGAACGAATGATCTCAAGACGGAAAAGGCTCCTTCAACAACAAAGAGACTGCTTTCAAAGGTGCACTCAATTGAAGCGTTTAAAAATACATCAATTTAACTGGAAAATACAAACTATGACTACAGCAAACTGATACAAAGTTTCAGCTACTTGAGCGTACTTCCCAATAGAAGTCTCAATTTGTTAGAAGTTGGCATCAATCTAGGCAAAGATGCCTACGAACTACAAAAGGATTTAAAATAGAAGACAGGAACACGAAGTGAACCCGTCGCTGTCCTAACGGATTTAGAATGGTTAGTCAGTGGACATATAAAGGGCAAGAGAGGACAAAATGTTTGTCATTTTGTCAGCACAGAAGACGCAAAAATGGCTGAAAAATATCATTTGTGGTGGATTATTGAAACCTATGCTTCCAAAATCAACGTTGTCAGTCAGTAAGAGAAAGAGCAACAAACTCAGAAGGTCTACGAGAGGGGTGCGAAGTGTGCATTTTCTGGAGTGAACCAGAACCTGATCTCCCGAACAACTACGAATCAGCCCCAGGTCAGCTCTACTCACTCAGAAGAAGATTCCAACGAGACCCAAACTTGAGAGAAATGTATCAACAGTCAATTGATACAGATGTTGAAAAAGGATTCGCTAAGGTCATCGGTAAATTGAAAGTCAAAGGCTTTTTCGGAAAAGACAGGCACTTGCCACACCAGACGGTAGTGAACCCAAGCAAGCCTGGTAAAGTTCGCCGTGTTCGCAACGCAGCCGCAGAAAACAAAGATGTATGCCTGTATGACAAGTTGTTAGCCGGACCCCGTCTTTTACGCGGATTGATCGGGGAAATGTTTCCGATTCAGAAGGGCCAATAGCCCTAACCGCGGTTGTTGAATGTATGTTTTCGCAAGTGCAAATTCCTGAACAAGATGAAAACTGCTTCAAATTCTTTTGGCGACAAACAATGAACAAACTTGTGCAAACCTACGAGTATCAACGTCACGTTTTTCATGCAAAGAGTTCAACATCATGTGCAAACAAGGCTCTTAAATAAGTGGCAATCGACACCGAGGACGAGTTTTCATTTGGAGCAAACGCGACTCAAAAAAACTACTACATGGACGATTTCATCAATTCAGTCGACACTCCTGATAAAGCAATCAATGTTTTCAAGCAACTGCAACCTCTTCTGTCGAAACATGGATTCGAATTGAGAAAATGGACCAATTAAAACAGAGTGAACGAAGCAATCCCTGAAGACTTAAGGTCAATCAGCAACACAGAGCAATTGGCAAAAGAATCTAGAAAGGATGGTGCATGTACTGTTACTGAAGACAGTTTGAAGGTTTGCAGTGGTACTAGCAAAGAGGTTGAAAGAACATTCACCCAGAGAAAGATCTTGTCTCCAGTTTCATCAGTGTTTGATCCTCTTGGTCTGTTTGCGCCATTCAGCGGTCACATGAGACAACTCCTGAAGAGAATTTGGACCAGAAATGGGCGACATTGGGACAACTCGATTGAACCTAACGAAAAAAAAGAGTTTCTGAAATGGAAAGACCAGCTTCCAGAGGTTGCGGAAACCAGCATTGGTAGAAGACATTTCAGCACAGTCAAAAATAAAAAGGAACTTCATGTCTTCGCAGACGCATTGAAAGACACAATTTGTGCAGTGGCATATCTAACTTCGCAGCCCAAAGAATACCCGACAGACTTAGCATTTGTAGTTGGAAAGTGCAGAGTCGCTCCGATGCGACACCTTTCGATACCACGTTTGGAACTACAAGCAGCAGTCATAGAAGTCAGACGGAAGGAAAAGATAGTTAGGAACACGAATCAAAGATTCAAAATCGTAACTTTTGGACAGATTCTACCTACTACTGTTCTACAATGGATACACAGCTCTCACCGAAAACAACAAATGTTTGCAGCGAACCGAGTAGCGCAGATTCTGGATACAACTGACGTTTCACAGTGGAATAATGTGAGTGATATCGACAATCCAACCGACATCGGGACGAGCGCCATCAATGTTGATGAACTCAAGAGAATTGAGTGGCTCACTGGGCCGGCCTGGTTGAAGCAACCAGAAAACGAATGGCCTGAGCAGTTGACTTTTACATTCTTTCCGACGAACGCAATGAACAAACGGCCTTTATATCTACAACTGAAGAAAAGAAACCAATCGCTTAATGAGAATGAATTATCAAATTCGACCGACTGGTAAATACAATGGCTTATGTGCAGCGAACATTGAGCAAAACCAGACCGGCAACGAAAGTAATTGACATTGATGAAAGAGAAAATGCCAAGATAACCATCATCAGGATAATAATGCAAGAATAGTTTGCCGAAGAGATAAAAATGAGACAAAGTTGAAAAGAATATTCAAAAAACCAAAACGATTCTGCAGTTTTCACCCTTGAATGACAAAAGGGGTCTTCTTCTTTCCAAAGGTAGAACAGCTAAAAGTCAATTGGACTTCAATGCAAAGCATCCAATATTGTTACATTTAAAAAATCAGGTTGTCAAATTTTTCTTGCGTGAAAAGCACAAAGACAAAAACCATGAGGACTGAACATGTCAGGAACATTGTTCTGTAATGATTTTGGATTGTTGGCGTAAGAAAAATCAGGTTTAATAAAGAATAAATGTATAACGTGCCGAAGAAACAGAGCACAAACAGTAGCTCCAGTGATTGCAGATATATCTACATAAAATCCGGATGCTTCAAAAGCTTTTGGAAATGTTCGAGTAGACTACTTTGGCTCTTTTACAAAAAAAAATTGGTCGCCGAAATGAAAAGCGATGATGTTGTTTGTTCACATGTCTAACAGTACGAGCCGTGCATATAGAGATAGTCACAAAGCTGGATACTGCGAGTTGTCTGAACCCATTTATGCATATCATAGGTCGAAGAGTCAAGCTGATAAAAAAGGTGAGTGACAACAGGACAAATTTCGTTGGGGCAGATCGACAGTTTAAAGAGAATGTCGAAGAATGGAACAAAGACAGTATCGAAGATAATTTAGTTTAAAAAGGAATCAGATGGAAGTCCAACCCACCTATATTATCTCACTTTGGAGGCGCATGGGAGCGACTGGTCAGAAGCTTCAGGAAAGCAATGTAAGAAGTGTTGGGGAACTGATCAATTACTGAAGATGTCCTCCCAACCACAATGTGTCTTGTTGAGCAAACATTAAACGCAAGACCGTTGACAGCAATTAGTTCTGAATTGAAGAATTTGGACGCTATTACGCCAAACCACTTCTTTCTTGGCAACAAAACGTTTGTCTACAATAATTACCAAGCGCAGAGGATTTCGTCAATCATCGAAAATTCTTTCGACACACACAAGTTACTCGAATCTCATCTGGGACAAATGGAAAAAAGAATTATGCAGAAAAATGCACCAGAATGATCTCGTTTGTTTAATCAAAGATAAGGACAAACAAAGGTTTCATATAATTGGTCGAGTTACAGAAATCATCAAAAGTTCGGACGGAGCAGTTTGATCAGCAACAGTTCTAACGAAAGATGGAGTATACAGGAGGCCTCTTGTGAAGCTCGCTCACTTACTACCAATTGACGAAGATGTTTTGACGAAAGAAAACAGGACCGGCATTTGTATTAATTGTCTATTAGTCATCGTAATAGTCCAAGTCTTAGTTGTATTTAGTAGTGTAGTCATAGTCACGTGATCTGAAGAAAAAGGGGAAAATAACAAAAGCAACACACAGCAAAAAAAAGCAGCCGCAGAAAACAGCTTCCGTCCTATACATCAGCCAAATATTGCAAAAATAAACTGGCTTGAGCAGTAATTAACGTTTTACTGTGTCTTGCGTTTAAATTTTTCTTGAGTAGTAAATTGTTACTGTGTCCTATATTGAAAGTTCTTCTTGGGCAGTATATCATTTGTGTTGTGTCTTGTCCCTAGAAAATATTGGAGCTGCAATTCAACTGTTAAGAACCCCAGCTTCTGGTATTTCACCTCTTGAGTACAAAAAGCAAAACTAACAAAATTTATATTCAGATAATTTTGCACAAACAGGTCTTAGACATATATCTTTGACTTCGATTTGTTTTTCTACCGGATTGAACCGGTATACATATAGAGATCCCGTATTGGGTGATCTGTAGCAGTCTAGTCGGATTCGATAATGAAAAAATAAGATCAGCAAATAGTTACGAGCTGAATTGTAATGTAACGGTAAGAACATAGCGGATATACAGTTACAAAAGCGAACTGCAAAAACATAATATCCGGACAGATTTTGAACCGCTGAAACGAAGTGGGTGGTGTAAAACTTTCCTCGTCGCAACCGATTGAGAGAGCAGCCATTACAACATGAGTGGAACATTCAGCTATCGTCACAGAAGAACTGCTAATGGCAGCATAACCTTGAGGGCAGGTATCGACTTTTAAGTTAACCAAACGTATGGGAGAAGAGCGAGAAAATAGAGCAAAATTCATCTCTTAGATGAATCAAGGAGTCACGAAATAATGGAGGTCATACAAACTAAGAGCAACAGCACTAAGAGATGTGACCGGAAAAGAAACGGGAACAGATGGAGTCCCGGAGTAAAAGCAATTCCTAATACTCTTAATCGCATTTGAAAAGCAGAGTGCCTACGAGATGCAGATGACAGAAGATTTTGCCCAACAGGGCTAAAGTGTGAAGTTCGGAATTGAGTAACTCGAATGAAGAAGAACACGAGGAAATGATCATTGACATATTATATAGGAAACCAATGAATAAAGAGTTGACAGAAGCATCGATTACAGATGTTTATTTTTTTAACATTAAACTAATCGTAGCACAAGAAAGACCATAGGGCAACTGTCCAGTAGAGAGTGGATCCATCGTACCAGGAACCGTCGTCGGACTCTCCGACACTGCAGACAGTACGCAAGCGAGCGCAAAAACACAAGAACATTTCACCAAATATAAGAGCTCCAGATGAACTTAGCATAACATTTGATGAAAAAAACCACAACACTAGCATAATCTAGTAGACAAATCTCCTGCAAAACATTTGCACGCGGAGCCCCGAACCACGCAGAACATTAAATTCACCTTGGCACATAAATCTAAATGGAACTATCACAAACTCTTCTCTACATTAAATAACCTTATATGCCCCATACGGTTAGTCGTATATGAACCAATGGGCGAAGGTACTGTAGATATTTACTGATAAATGGATAAAGATCACTCCATCCATTCGGAAACATCAGAAACATTATCCACAAATGATGAAACAGCCACCACAAGATAAAAAGCAATCCAATGAATGAATCATTGAGCTGATCTACGTGGACAGCCTCAGCCAATCCAGTCTCAACAAACGAGACTCCACCTCGATACATCAACAAACTATCGACATCAGTCGAATATCGTCACTGAACACCGAGGACCTCATCGACCTGAACAAAGTTTTCGAATAATCGAAAGTTCCTCGAAGGTGGTGTGTGGTTTACAATGGCGCACTGAAGTCGCAACAAAGCATATAGTTGTACTTTTATAAAAACGAGTAAACTTTTTTTTACCTATTTTTACATTTCAAACTACAATTTATTCCAGTGATATATAGTAACTTTATTATGGAGTTCGTACCTGATCTGTAAATGAGTGAAGAATTGTCTCTGCTCGTTATTGTTCAGGTATTTACCAGTACAACTGACATAGTTTGACCGTAACGCGTTTGCCTTGAATTGTAAAAATGATAGCTGCTCTTAATTCAATTTTTGCACTTGTTCTTTTGTAAGTTTTACTTCACATCATAACACAAAGCTTTGCAATGCGGGTGGTCATTAGAACCTACGATGGGAAAGGAGTTAATGAGGTGTAAAGTTTCCACAATCATTCTGAGTTCCCAGGAATACCACTAATGGTAGTATCCAAACATGTCGTGGGCGCCTTCTGCTTAAACGGGGAAACAATCGCCTAACCCCACACTCCCCACTATGAAAATAAAACTCCTTCACTTGGAACTCAAATGTATAACGAAATAATCCAAATGTATAACAAATGTATAACGAAATGTATAATCCAAATGTATAATCCAAATGTATAACGCAATGTATAACAAATGTAATAATGATTTGTTTCCTTTTTAAAAAAAAACAAACAAGAGAGTTTGTTTGATTGTTAGAGCAATAGCATCAGGTAGGATTTGGAAATTCAAAGAAAAGTTTTGAAAAATTTTGGGTAGATGGAGAACAAATTTAGTGCATCGAATCAGGATCCAGCTCGAAATAGAGATTGTCGAATTCAATTTATCTAGTCAGTATGTTTTGTAATTCTTGAGTTGATTCAGATTAGATTCCGTTATTTCTTATTAACTGGTCAGTTTGTAGTAGTCGGGTTGTTCTTGAGTTGGTTAAGTGAATCAAATGTTTCGACATAGCCGAGAGAGCAGATAAAGGAACCTTAAAGGCCAGAGCGAACCCGCTATATAATGGGTACTCAGAATAGGAGGATTGGAAGAACCACATAAGATATGCTATGACGAGCAGTCCAGAATTGCATTACTGAATTTAATCATTCGAAAGAAGAACGGTGCAACAGAGGAAGAGGGTTTTTGGCGCAGTGAGTTAAACAAAAGGTCAAACGCAACGAGAGTGGCCTCAACTGCGCTCTCCTTTAAACAGAGAAGGTGTCTGGGTGGCAATCGCCTATAGGGCGTTGTTCGTGCTAGATACTTGTCACTAATGGTTGCTCTAGAAGCTGTCGGGATGTCAATCGGTGCTGTAGCCCAATGCGAAGCTCATGTAAATCAGTGCATTAAATGAGCAAACAAAAAGAAGTCAGTACTCGATTGCTGAGTGACTTTGAAGGCAATTAATTTTTAAAAATAGTAAGACACCACCAATTGTAGGAAGAAAAAAGCCTCGAATAGGAGATGCTTCACAATAGTATCAAATTTTTTGGCTGAAAAAATTTGGCGAGAGTAAACTCACTATGGAACTCTCATTTCAGGACTGGAGAACGTTGTCTCAGTCTTAAAGAGGTGATGGTATGAGTATTGATTTTTCTCACAGCAAAAAAATAACCTATTGCGAAACGTGGTTGACAAAAAATAAAAGAGACCAAACATCAAAAATTAATGGAATTTTTAATGATGGGAAGACAGAGCATTCAAAACAAAACTTTGGTTATTTGATTTGCACCGAAATTTAATCAAAAGAAAAACGAAAAGGCTTAAAATGAGTTGATAAACGTATATTCACTAATATACCAAGAAGCAAAGAACAAAGGAAGTATACAGCGAAGTCGAAATTAGAGACTTGACTTAAAAATTTCCATAGCAAAATCAATAATGCTATTGATAAACAACATAGAAAAGATCGAGTATCTGATTGTCAAATGCAGAGATGCTTTCACTGGGGTAATTGATAAATTTGAAGAGCTTTTTGATGTTGCACTTAAGACTGAAGATCTGGACGCCGCCTGTGAGAACCTTGAGAGATGGTTAGAGAATGTAACCAAGAGAAACCACGAGTTCATTGCTGCTGCTAGAGTGTACATTATTGATTCACTGAGGTAATTTAGAAAATTGAAGAGCTTTTTGATGTTGCACATAAGACTGAAGATCTGGACGCCGCCTGTGAGAACCTTGACAGATGGTTAGAGAATGTAATCAAGAGAAACGACAAGTTCAAAACTGCTGCTAGAGTGTACAAGGATCGATCCGAGACAAAGAGACATCAGAGCAAAGTACACTAAGAAACAAGTTCACATTTCGCTTTCACGAAAAGATCAACCCAACGTAAACTTGACGTGGAAATATTAAAACTAAATAGGGAGAAACTTGAACAACAACAACACGGAACGGAGCTGCGCATTGCTAGATAGCGATATGATATTGAAAAACAAATGCATTTGTCAGACTTAGAAAATCAGCTGCTTGAAGAAGAGCATCGCCAGAAGGTAGCTGCGCCCACAATTGAAGCAATTGAGTTGATGAACGCCCCATCATCATTCAGTATCCTCACCGGTGAGCTGAACGAGCTGTTCACTGAGAAGAATAATTTCAAGAGCAAGAAATTTGTTCAAGATTGGGTTAATTCATCGCCGTCAGCAAACCTTTCAGATCCTGAAATTGAACCGAGTCTGCATCTTTCTGGTTCTATCACCAATCAAATCAAGCAACTGCTATTCCTGCTTTTTCAGTTCAATCACAAACTCATCGTCCTTGAACTCAATACACACAGTCGAGTTGCGGTCAACAATGTAAACAACAATGTCCTTCTTGAAATCAAGAAAGTTGAAGAACAGGCAGAGCCACAAAATACACCACCATCACCGGCAATGGCGTTTGGTATGCCACCATAGGTGAACACCAAGAATACAGCCAGGAAGCCGTCCCAAACTACCATGCACTTCAATGAGCTGCTGTTGGTTGAGCAACACGTTCGCAGGTCGAGTATTCGGTACATTTGTATTTAGTCAGACCTTCTCACTTCCCTTCGCAAATGAACGCCCACCACAACATAGGTACCAGCCCTTAATAAACCCTGTTCTAAGCAATGCTTCACCGAACCCTTCTATTTCGAGTCTTCTAAAAGTATAATCACCAACAGCATAATTCTACTATGTCGGCATCAGTTGTCGTACCCACAGCATTGTTAAGCCAGTAACAAACACCTCATTTCCGCAAAGTGCACCACCTTTTCAAGGCCTGTCCACGAGTACGCAATCCGATTAAGTCATCCCTCCATTAATTCCCTGTACTACTGCAAACAATTTTGTACCTACCTCTCACATGCAAATAATAACTCCGTTGTATGAACGGACCAACATTAACTGTTCACTTATTTTGGAGCGGCCCAGGGCACCCCACTGCCCCTCATTGGATGGTGTGAGTCTAATTAAAGAATTAATAGAAGCCTTTACCAGCAAGAAGAATGATAACCTGCGGGAAGGGAAATAGTCGAAGTATAATGCAACCCTTTGCAGTGGCATGAATGGTACGTGCAGTTTTTGACCGGTGACGTCAATTTGGCGCATTGCAGAACTCTTATCAAAGGGAAAGCAAAAACAGCCATAACTGGGTTCGCACACCGTGGCATCATGTACAATTACCCGATTAAAGCTGTGAAACGAAGGCTTGGTCAGCCAAATGCTGTTGTCAGTGCACATTTTGACAAACTCTGCAGTTTCCCAACACTGAAAGTGCATGATAGTGATAACATCATAATTTATTCCGCTTTTATTTTAAGTTTTGTGCGGTTATTGAGACCGCTTTCATATGGCTGTGACCTGAAGAGCGCCTCATTTCTCAACCTGGCTGTGCAAAACTTGTCCCCCAATTTGAAATGGTCTTTGTCACTCTTCAGGGTTAACAACCATTAGGTTAAGCCGGCACTCTTCAACTATGGCGATTGGTTGAAGGAAAAAGATTAGGCACAGGATTTCATGAACCAAATCTCATCAACAACAAGAACTGTGGACAACACCAACTCTGTATCTAAGACTAAAGTTGCTTCTTAGACTTTTGCTGCTAACGCACACCAAAAAAGTCACATAAACTTGCTTCAACAGCCACAGCATCTCCCTCCAGTCGTTACGTTGCCTGTAAGGGCTACCATGGCTGATGAGAGTGTCACATATTGAGGAAAAATACGTCCAGGCAGCGAGCAAAGGCAGTCGCCGTAGCAAAACTGTGCTTCTCATGATTGAGGAAAAATCATATGTTCCGGCGATGCTTAAAGCACCAGGAAATGCAGGAAAGATGGTTGCATCAGCTCAAATAACAAACTTATTCACATAGCTGAGAAAGACTATCCTTGAAGACCTGCCTATACTACCAACAACAGTAACTGTAATCTTAGCGCCAGTCAGAGTAAACAATCTAGATAACAAGTAAGACCACTATAATGTCATCTATCAGTAATGTGAAAAACCGCCTTCAGATGAACGAATTAGTTGGCTAGTTCTTCTGTTCTGGTATAGATAATTAGGTTTTCGTTGTGTGAGATACCGGCTGCAGTAACGACTTTTCTTGCACGGTACAGCCCTGAAACTAATCTTCAAAGAAATCAACATCGAGGAGGTTATTGACATCAGAGTGCTTGAAATAACAGTAACACCACGCAAAAATCAAGCCCGAGAGTCATTCAAAATGATTCTTTACGTGAATGATATTTTGAAAAGAGGCAAAGACACCAATTACGTCAAAGCACTTTAAGATATTTACTATTACCAAGTAGTTCCTATAAGATATTGTTATGGCCACATCGACACAAAATCTTGAAGAAGATTTGTATAGCGGCATCCGCCCGTTAAAATAATTCGCTCGCTGCCGACGACAAATGTTCAACGTGCGCCGTTCTTTTACCAATGGGTTGGGTTTTGAGCAGTCCGTTGCAGTCGTCTTCAGGTTTAGTCTCGGCTTGTTTCATAGCAAATTTTGAGGAGGATTGAACTAGCTAGTCTCGTGAAGTATTGGAATGGCTCGAATTTATACGGCACTTTTAAGCAACTAGGGCCAAGATACGCTGCAGAGGCGGGTGCGCGAAATATTCTGAGAACAACACAAAGCAAGATGGTAAGAATATGATTTAAGAATATTCAGGGCTAAAGATACCATTCAACTGTCAAACCAGTACTTGTCGTCGCAGAAAATAAAATCATTGGAGAAGCGACTAATGAATATCAGGAGCTTAGAGGAGAATACAGTAACAAAATCAAAGATGATTTAGGAAAGGGTTATATATTAACGTTTTTTGATGCCCGCAAGGTAGACAGTCGCTCTGATCATCGAGGGTGCCTACCGCTCTATCCCGTTTTTAACCTGAATACGCCAGAAAACTTCCATAGAGTGCTCAGAGTGGCAGCTGAAATCCACGGTGCCTCCTTTAACAAAGCTTTATTTACTGGTCTACAATTAGTATGAGCTATTAACATTTCCCTTATGTACTTAGAGACTTTAGAGACCTTTATGTACTCCTCGTAAGACTTAGAGAACACCCATGGGCAGTCTCGGCCGATGTAGTATGAATGCTTTTACAGGTTAGGGCTTCATCATGTGACCAACAATCTCTACAATTTTTGTGGCTATTGGACTTCAAATTAGATATTGTGACGAACCTATACCTACGCAAAATCTTTGGAGCTAAAAAATCATCAATGTGTCCAAACTGCAAGCTATAATGCAAGGCACGTGAAAATATGAGCGGGTAAAATGAAGCAGTAAAAGCCGTCCTGAAAACTTTAAAAGCCCTTCCTAGACAGCAGGAAACCGCCCCGAAAAGGCTGATAATAAGTCGAAAAAAATGAGCTACGTCTTCATCTAGGTGCGTTCAAGCTTACTAAGTTTGTATGCAAAGCAAAGTAAAAAATCTAGCTCGCCAAATTGACGGGTCATTACAATCCTTTGAACTGAAAGTGAACAGATGAACGCTAGTTGCGAGCAGCGCTCCCGGAAGCACCTTCACAAAAAACTCAACGCAACGCTTGGTATAAAGTCTTATTTCTAAGGTCTTCAACACTACTGGTCGTAGCATCTTTCACCGTTGGTGAACGTCTATAAATCAAAGCCGTTTGGCGTGTCTGGGGACAGCATTGGGATGATGAATTACCCAGACACAAATAATAGATTCCTTGAACTGTGCGTTGAGTTTACACGGTCGTCCACAATAAAAACAACAAGAAGCTACTTTTCAGGACCATTCCATCATTTCTAACATCATATGTTTGGTGATAAATCCCGTGGTTCCAATAGTAAGTTTAAAGCAGAGCTTGCATTCGTCGTAGGCAGGGCTCGCGTTGTCCTGCGAAGGTAATGACTGTTCCTAAACTGGAACTACAAGCCCATCTCGATGCACGTCACAAGAAAATATATCAGTCGAGCACTGAACGTTACTGAGTAAAGCTGATAAATTTAATAATCAGACTTTCGAAGGTAAATTCAAACGTACAATCTATATCGCATCCAACTATATTCTATCAACGCAAAAGGCCAAAGGCCCCTCTCAATGGCCCGGCAAATCTAGCTTGATCTTTTTTAGCAGGTATTTTGTCTGAGTCGATTTTCGACTCAGATTGGTCACCGATACGTTTTCGAAACATAAAAATATTAAGCCTAAAAAGAGCGCAATCGATTCAGTATATTAGTAGGCTCAACGAAAATTATGTTTAACGAACTTTTTCCGAGCTTTCTATGCCAAATAGAACGTATTTTGTGTGCATTTAATCTTTTTGTAAGGCTTACATGGTTAAAAGATTATGACGTAATAAAGTTTCTCGCTGGATAGATTCTCGCTTTATTTAAATAGCTCTTTAAATAGACTGCTCATTTAGTTTACTCGGTAACATCCTCCGGCCCGGAAGAAAATGTTGGGAGGATCGGTACAAGCTTAACGAGTGGGCGGACGAGCGATCCGGATGACGTGCGTAAGACGGCGGAGCGGGCGACGCTGTCGGAGCCGTACCGAAGTTCCTCAATCCGAGCGGTTGGATAGTAACCCCTAGGGTTGCTTTCTTCAACGATCCAAACTAAATCACCGACCTTGAGGTGCTGCTCGGCAGGCGTCTGCCACTTAGATCTACGGTTCAACGCAGGTACATACTCCTTGAGCCAACGTGCCCAAATTGCATTGGCGTAGGACTGTGCACGGGCGTACCGCTTACGATGATCGAACTCGTCGACGCCAACGATAGACGGAATTCGGGTTGCTTGGTTACCGAGTAGAAAATGGTTAGGTGTTATTGCGCCTAGGTCGGACGGGTCGGCGCTTACGGGCGTTAAGGGACGTGAGTTTAGTGCGTATTCGACCAGACAAAAAGTAGTGTTCAACACCTCATCTGTGAGGCGACGCGTACCGAGGATAGTGTACAGTACTCTTTTAAAACTTCGAACTAGCCTCTCCCAGATGCCACCTTGGTGTGGCGCACTGGGTGGATTGAACCTCCACTTAATGCCCTTATGTGCAAGTTCGGTGGCAATGTTAAGCGTATTCCATTTTTCCACACATTCACGGAGCTCTTTCTCCGCTCCAATGAAGTTCGTACCATTATCCGACAAAATCATAGCAGGAGTACCCCAACGGGAGACGAACCGCTCCACTCCCATTACACAAGAACTGGTGTCCATGGACGGGACAACTTCAACATGGACAGCACGAGTAGTGAGACAAGTGAAGAGAAATCCCCACCTCTTCTCGGTAGTCCGACGAACTGTGACGTAGAATGGGCCGAAGTAATCAACCCCGGTGTTGGTAAAGGGAGGAGACTGGTATGCCAGTCTGTCCTTTGGGAGGTCTGCCATGATAGGTTGAATGGTTGCTGCACGGAACTTTCTACACAACACGCAGTTTGATTTGATGGAACGCAGTGTGGAACGTAGTTTTAGGATGGCATAACGTTCCTGTACCTTTGACCTTAAGTAATCAATGCCCTGATGATGGTTCTTCAAATGAGTATGCCGCAGAAACAGTTTAACAAAAGTATGACGTGCATCCAGCACGATAGGATGCTTAGTGTCAAAGTCAATTTCCACTAGCCGTCGGAGTCGACCAGAAGAACGGATGAGACCATGAGGCCCAATAAACGGAGTAAACTGAGCAATGCGGCTGCTCTTCTTAACAGATTTGTTGTCAAGAAGATCCTTTCTTTCAGTACTAAAGGACTCTTCCTGAACCAAGTACTGGAGATGACGCTCGGTTTCGTCAAGCTCAACAGGATCGGCTATGCTGCCGTCTACGGTACGGTAACTTTCATGAGATGGTAAAAGACGGAGCACATATGCGGTGACACGCAGTAATTTTTGATAAGAACTGAACTTATCAAACGGGATTAGATTGATACTTTGTTCCTTAGGGGGCTTGGTTACGGATGCGGCTAAAGATGAGATGGAGTCATCATCTTGTTCCTTGGTTACAACGCCGAGTTTGATGTTATCAGCGACGTCAGTATTTGGCACAAAAGGGAATTGCTTAGTTCTCAAGAAGTCAGGACCCCTCACCCAGCTACTTGATTGCAAAACTTCAGCGGACATGCCACGCGTGCCAGCATCTGCCGGATTATCACAAGTGGCGACGTGGTTCCATTGGTCAACGCTGGTGTTCTCCAGGATTTCACTAACACGATTTGCAATGAAGATGGGGTGTTTGTTTGTTGAGTTTATCCACTGCAAGACGATGGTACTATCTGTCCACATAAAGACTTTATCCACAGTAACCGTTAATGCTCGACAGATTTCCCTTTTTAAACGGGCAGCGAGGAGAGCGGCTTGTAATTCCAACTTAGGAACTGTCATTACCTTCATAGGTGCAACACGGGCCTTGCCCAAGACAAACGCCAGCTCTGTTTTAATCTCCCCGGAGGTGCAAGTTACTTGAGCCCTGAGAAAACCTACTGCACTGAATACGTCTTGCGAGCTATCACCAAACATGTGGAGTTCAAGATGTTGGAATGGTCCTGAAAAGTAACTTCTCGGTATAGTGATCTCAGCTAACCGCGGCAGTTCAACACACCAGGCAAGGAATCTGTCAACTGTGTCTTTAGGTAACTCGTCATCCCAACTTTGTCCATTGGCACGCCAAATGTCTTTCAAGATTAGCCGAGCCCCAACAGTGAACGGTGCGACAAGACCAATTGGGTCGTAGACCTTTGACACAAGACTTAGGACCAAGCGCTGTGTTAAACTTTTCGTGATGGTGCTGTTAGTACCCCTGCTCACAACCAGAGTATCGTTGTTGTGATCCCACTTAAGCCCAAGCACGTGCATTGATTCCTCCTTGGATGAAACGATGACCTTCGGTTCAGTGGATTGAGCAGACCCATCAATTCGGTCAGCCAGATCTGGTACATTGTTTACAAACTTAGTAAGCTTGAACCCACCTAGATGGAGAAGATGAACCAATTCCTTCGACCTAATGAGGGCCCTCTCGGGGGATTCCACTGAGTCCAAGTAATCGTCCATGTAGAAGTTCTCAAGGACGGCTTTCGCAGCTTCTGGGTACTCCTTAGCATTATCGCGTGCCGTGCGCTGAAGTGCGTAGTTGGCGCAGGTGGGTGAATCTTTTGCCCCAAAGATGTGGCGCGTATACTGGTGTACCACAACATTTGATGTGGGGTCCTCCCGCCACAAAAAGCGCAATGATGGTTGATCACATGGCAACACTCCAACTTGGAGGAACATTCCCTCGATGTCGGCGGATACGGCAAATGGATGTTGTCTGAACCGTAGGAGTACATAGATTAGGTTTTGTAGTAGGTCAGGTCCGGTAAGTAATGACTTATTAAGAGATGCGCCATGGAATTTTGCTGCTCCGTTTAGTACCCTACGAACCTTACCCGGCTTGTTCGGGTTAACAACCGGATGGTGTGGTAGGTACCACTCTCGTTCCGAGCGACTTTCCACCTTATGAGCATCTTTGACCCTTACTACGTAGCCTTTGTCTAAGTCCTCTTTGATGGTATTCGAGTATTTTTCCCTTAATGTCTGATCTTTCGTTAGCCGCTTTTCCAAAGACTTTAATTGAACAAGTGCTGAGAAATAATTGTTGGGCAGTTCGATGTTATCTTCAGCCCATAGCATTCCGACATCGTACCTTTTTCCATTATGCACGGTGGTGTTTTCAAGAATTTCATGCGCACGTGCATCCGATGCGGATCGTGGGTCTACTTGCTTAAGTGCGCCGTACGACTCCATGTCGTACCAAGATTTTACCTGACTAGCGAGTTCAAAATCCTGCTCCAAATTAGCTTTGAAACAAGTCGAGACTAAACCTGAAGACGACGGTAGAGGGCCGCTTAGAACCCAACCTATGGGCAAGCGAACAGCGAAGGGCGAGGACTTCTCGTCGGCAGCGAAGTACTCTAACGGGCGGATGGCATGATACACATCCTGTCCAAGTATCATCTCGATGTTTCCATAGCAATATGTAACTGGGTCTAGAACTGCTAGGTGCGGGTATGTTTCCTGAAGTGCTTTAATGTTAATGACATCGGCGCCTACATTCAAATTTTCCTTTACGTAAGGGCTGACTTTAAATGGTTCAAATGCTTGGTTGTCGCGTGGTGTTACAATTAGTTCAACTAACTCAGTGTCTACGACCTCTTCGGTATTTATACCCTTGACTGTTAGTTTCAATGCTGTACCGTGCAAACCAAGTCTATTTGCAAGATCATTGGACACCCAAGAGTTACTGCAAGCGGTATCGCACAAAACTAAAGCCGTGGTATCTTTACCGGTAGAGCTCTTTAACTGTAATTCAGTCACCTGAAGGAGGCCTTTCACATTACTCACAGATGACAAAGTGGTGGTCTTGCTCGATGATTGGACACTAGGGAGTTTACTTTGATTTGTGCCAGCATTAGAATTATTGTCGTTGTTGTTTGGAGGGGATTTTGATGGATAAACCCTCTCAGCTCCATGGAGAAGTGTGTTATGGGAGCTGTTGCAACCGTCCTTCCTGCATTTCCTGGGGTGTGGGCATTGCCTGAACATGTGCTTTTCTCTCAAACATGAGAAACACAGTTTTGCTTCCGCCACTACCTTTGCTCGTTGAGTGGGAGACTTTTCTTTAAATACCCTACACTCCCAGATGCGGTGGATACCTTTACACACAATGCAGCGAGGGGTTGCAGGCGTTGCCGATGTTGAGGCTGGTCTCTGAGTGCCCTTAGTTTGTGTATTAGCAGCAAAAGTTCTTGAGGCAACTTTGGTCTTTACTACTGAGTTGGTGTTATCCTCAGTTCTTGCTTTCGACGAAGTTTGTTTCATTAAATCATGTGCCTGGGCTTTCTCCTTCAACCAATCTTTGAAGTCAAGGAGTGTTGGCTTAACCCAATGTTTTTTCACGGTGAAGAGTGACCAAGACTCTTTCAGATTGGGCGGCAATTTTTGCACAGCCGTGTTGAGAAGTGAGGCGCTCTTAAGGTCTGCGTCATATGAAAGTGATTTAAAGACCCCAACAAGACTTGAAATTGTTGCAGAATAGTTTATGATGTTATCACTATTGTGCATCTTTAGTGGTGGAAAAGAGCTGAGTTTTTCTAAGTGTGCACTGATTACTGCCTGTGGTTGGCCAAATTTACGTTCGAGTGTCTTAAGTGCGTCCTTATACATTACACCGCAGTATGCGAACTCAGCGATGGCGGTTTTAGCTTTTCCAGTTACAAGGGTTTTTAAGTATGTTAACTTGACGTCATCAGTCAAGGACTGTGCGTCTATGGCGCTTTTAAATTGCCCGAACCATTCGTGCCACTGCAGGGGATCACCATTGTATTGTGCCAACTTCCACTCGGGCAGTGGATCGTTCTTCTTACAAGTAATTGCGTCCGCCAACTGCTTTATCAAATCCGCAGAGTCCAAAGAAGGAGCCGAAGGTGTGGGATGCGGCGGGCCACCCCAACACAACGGGTTCTGAACGGTAGCTCCATGCGTTGGCGGAATGATCGGAGTGACAAAGGTGGGGGCGGTACCTGCGGAAGAACTAAATGGATTCGCTTGCATGAAGTCTGATGTTACGTAATTTTGAGCGCCTGCTGCTGCTTGTACATGAGGGGAGCGATGCGATGTAGATATATGAGGGTTGATTAGCGGGGCCGGTTGTACGGTGTATAAATTTGCAGATGTACGTTCAAGTGGTACTTCATTAGCTGGGACTGCTGCCGGAAAACGCCAGACATTTGGATCTGGAGGAGCAGGAGGTGCGTGGGTTATGGGTACAAAATTTTGGGGCTGAAAACTCTTTTGTGGAGGTGGTGGATGAATTAATTGAGGTACAAAATTAATTGCGGAGGAAATGAATGGTGCAGGCGGAGAATGGGGTAACAGATTGATATTATTCGCCACGGGGTTAGTGGCTTGTAGTGGGAGTGCTTGTGGCGGGGAAGGAGGAAATCGGAATGCTGGTGGGATTAACGGAAAATGCGGTGGTGCGGGGTTCGGAACGGGGGTGGAGGGGCTGGTACATTTATGTGTGCCTGTTGCGGATTAAGTGCTAGCGGAGCATTAGCGAGTGCATTTAAAGGAGGTGAATGCCGAGGGCTGGTTAAATTCAACTGTCCCGGCATGCTCGCCCTGCGAGGGAATTGATGATCTAACTGTAAACCATCGAAGTGCATTGTTGCTTGAGACAGTTGTCGGGCTGTATTTGGGGCGTTTAGTTGAGTAGGCATACCAAAGTTTATTGGTGGTGATGGAGGCGTATATTGAGGCTGTCGTTGCTCTTGCATGATGTTATTTGCAACATGTGCATCGCTGGTTACATTGGTTCTAGTACTTGGTTCTTGCGGCTCATGGACAGGGAGGTTGATGTTAGCCTCAACTTGACCATGAGTATTGAGATTAGAGTGTGACTTTGGAAGTTGAGCTGAAGGAGGTCGTTGGACAATTGCTTGGTTGGATTGGGCGATGGAACCAGAAAAGTGCAAACTCGGTTCGTTTGCAACATCTGCCATGTTCCCGGCCGGTGACGAATTAACCCAATCTTGAACAAATTTCTTGCCCTTAACTGAACTTCTTTCGGTAAAGAGCCCACTCATTTCGCTTGTATCAGACCCGTCTGTTGCTGATTTTGTCATCAACTCAATTTCCTCAAGGGCTGCAGCAGCTACTTCCTTGCGATGATCCTCCTCAAGCTGCTCAATTTCTAATTCCCGCAATTTCGTTTGTTTTTCAATTTCAAGACGTTGTCTAGCAATGCGAAGCTTTGCCTCATGTTGTTTCTCAAGTTCCTCCCTTTTTAGTCTTGATAATTCTAATTCTCGTTGACGCTGACTTGATCTTTTTGAGGAAGTCATATGCGAACCTGATCTTGAGTGGTGAGAGGTATACATCTCTGCCTTCTCTTTGTCTTGGACCGAATTGATATACCCTCGAGCAGCAGCAATGAACTCGTCAGTTTTCTTTGTTACAGTCTCTAACCATTTCTCAAGATTCTTACAGGCAGCGTCTGGATCTTCAGTCTTCTGTGCCAGATCAAAGAGCTCTTCATTCTTATCAACCACTCTAGTAAAAGCATCTTTGCACTTCACAATCAGACGTTCGATCTTAACTTTCCTGTCTTGCTTATCAACAGCATTGTTAATTTCCCCATAGATGTTATTAAGTTCAGCCTCTAATTTTGCTCTTGCACTATAAAGTTTGTTGAATTTGTCCTGCAAAGTTGTCATGATCTTAAGAAAGACAGGAACCACAAGTTTAATTCAGTACTATTATAAAGTACACAACAGCACAACACAAATGGGTTATACCGAACCCGTGTGACGGTTTGGCTAGCAAACCGCCAAAGAGCAAAAATGTTCGTCGAGTACAATAGTACCCGGCGAAAGAAAGAAAGAACGGTGCGCAGGAAGCGCGAAAAGGGGCAGAACGGGAGACGGGACGGAGGGGAAGAGACGCCGAACGAGTAACGCACGACGGACAAACGGGAGCGTCGGGCGAGTGGCGCGCGACGAAACGGGAAAACGGCACGGGCGGGGCGGAAACGTCGGGCGGATGGCGCGCGACGAAACGGGAAAACGGCACGGGCGGGGCGGAAACGTCGGGCCGATGGCGCGCGACGAAACGGGAAAACGGCACGGGTGGGGCGGAAACGTCGGGCGGATGGCGCGCGACGAAACGGGAAAACGGCACGGAAGGGGCGGAAACGTCGGGCAGATGGCGCGCGACGAAACGGGAAAACGGCACGGAAGGGGCGGAAACGTCGGGCGGATGGCGCGCGACGAAACGGGAAAACGGCACGGAAGGGGCGGAAACGTCGGGCGGATGGCGCGCGACGAAACGGGAAAACGACACGGGCGGGCGGAAAGCACAAGCGAGGAGGCGGGAAGATCGATGCTAGCAGACCACAGCAATAAACTCAACCAAACAAGCTAGCCGTAACTCCAGAATAAACTTAAGTCACACCCTAGAAAGAAGGAGAGGAGCTACTGCCAGGTAAACTAGCACAAACATTATGGGGTTTTATCAACGGCATCAAAACATGAAACAATTTACGGCAACGATGTAGTATAACCAAAGTCGAAAGGGTCAGGAAATTTACTAGCCGTAACTCCAGAACAAACTTAAGTCACACCCTAGCAAACCACCATACCCAGACAACAAAAGTGCATACTACAAAAATTAATAAAGCTACAACAAATTGCTAGCAAACAGGTGTGGTGAAAGTCACGAAACAAACCAGCCGTAACTCTAGAATGAACTTAAGTCACACCCTAGCAAGGAACGAGACTAAACAACAAACCGGCATACTAGCAGAAAGAAATTTTACTACAGCAAAACTCAACATACTACATCATACAACAAATAAACGGGGAATAGGAAGAAACAAGAAGACACGGAAACAAAGAGGACGGAAACGGAAAATGAAACCAGATAACCTGCGGAAAACGGACGGTAGTGAATAACTCAAAATGGGGAGAGCGAAACGTTTAGTAAAGCGCTATTGGAAGGAATCAACCACAAACTAACCCGCGCAACAATGCAAGACTACGAGACATTTAGGTTATTAAAGGCTTGAGTAAGTTCCGCCTCCTCGTACGCATGGCGGTTGCGGAGCGTTTTTCGACGGCGCTTTGAAAGTTTTTTCGGTCGAGACCGTGTTATCAAGGACCGGAGGTTGTTCTTATGAGTTAAGACTATGGTCAGTGTTTTCAGCTCAAGCGCAGGCCTTTGGTGTAATGCTCTGTACTCTTTGAGTAAACTAAGATCTTTCTGTTTACGTCTAGACACAATGTCTTTCACTAAGTGTATGGTAACTAGAGTACTACACTTGAGCTGGTCAGAAATATCAGGAGTTCCCTCTCTGGGGCAATACACAATAGCTTCTATGCGCTCCTGATAGTTTTCAAGCACTGCAATAAGCTGTGAAGGTGTTAAAGGCTTATTGTCGTTGCTTCGATGACGTGAAAGCGAATTGTTCACTACATCATGCCATATAACTAGGCGCTTCTTATCATGAAAGAAATGACTCAACTGGAACTGCGCTGTTTTTCTGACTTTCAAAGCGTTAGGGTTGAAACTTAAACCCGGTAATGCGTAAACGTTACGTTTGTAACGATTTTGTGTTACTTGAGGCGCAGTTTTTATGGCGTGATGAAGTGAACTAGCAGCTAATATGAAAACCATATAATGTTTTTACAGCATAAATGATTTGAGCTTTGCTCAAACTCCGAGCCTTGATGTTAAATGCACGATTTTCACGAGTTACCAAGAATAAGCGCTTATTTAGAAAAAAAACCTGAGTTTTTTCTCCAAAATTGAAAAACTTGACCAAATTGTTCTTTTCTTCTTTTGAATTGTCAACTTTATGCAAGTGTTACATCCGCGTTTAATGATTTTTTCTTTAAAATGGTAGGAACAAAGGAATTTTGTTTTCAAATTTGGTCAAATTTTTCGAATATTTTCAAGTTTTTTTTTTTGCTACGCTTTTATGTCACGAACAGCAAAAAAAAATACACCAATTTGATTATTTCCGGACTTTGACAAAAATTTGTCAAAAATTTCGTTTTTTCAAAAAAAATTGTAAGAGGTAGGTTTTTGGGTGGTGTAGATTTGCCGGTTAGGAAATAAATTTACAACATCAAAAGTAGCAACGTTTTAGTTTGGATAGTTCTTACAGTTTTTGGAGGCTTGCTGGGGTCTCATACTTCTAACTCGTCAAACATCTGGGCGCTTTTGTTTCCTCAAATGTTGGAAAAATTGAACCACTCAATTTTGCAGCAGTTGATTCCTGTATTGAATGCAATGCGCCAATGCCACTTGAAGGGTGTATGTTTTTGAAGCAGTCCAAGATGCCACGATTTTCACAAAACATTGCAGTTTGATTCACGAGACAGTAATGTCTACGATGAGAAATACTATAGCTGTAAAATATTAATCCACCAATGCAAAAGAACTTCTGATATTCAACTTCGAACAATGTGTTTTCGAAAGTAAAGCGAGAAATATCACTTTGGTACCCATATCAGAAACAGTGCTGAGAAACATAACTTTCGTAATACTTGCTAGAAAAAGTAGTAAAATCTAGTTACTACGAGAAACGAACAGAATACAGATAAGGGCCAAATTGATTTAAGATCACGTAAATCTCGAAAAATCTTTAATTGGAAACTCTTTTCAATCACAATCTGAAGTAGAATCGGTTCTCGTAAAATCGATTCATTGTCGTTTTTGAATGTGTTCTGCAGTTGTTGCGACTCTAAGGGTCACGATGCAAGCAAGGGTCGCGATGCCAGCAAGGGTCGCAATGCCAGAGAGCGTACAACAATAAGGGTCGCGATGCCAGAAACAAAGCGGCACCAGAAATAAAGCTGATAAATTTAATAATCAGACTTTCGAAGGTAAATTCAAACGTACAATCTATATCGCATCCAACTATATTCTATCAACGCAAAAGGCCAAGGGCCCCTCTCAATGGCCCGGCAAATCTAGCTTGATCTTTTTTAGCAGGTATTTTGTCTGAGTCGATTTTCGACTCAGATTGGTCACCGATACGTTTCCGAAACATAAAAATATTAAGCCTAAAAAGAGCGCAATCGATTCAGTATATTAGTAGGCTCAACGAAAATTATGTTTAACGAACTTTTTCCGAGCCTTCTATGCCAAATAGAACGTATTTTGTGTGCATTTAATCTTTTTGTAAGGCTTACATGGTTAAGAGATTATGACGTAATAAAGTTTCTCGCTGGATAGATTCTCGCTTTATTTAAATAGCTCTTTAAATAGACTGCTCATTTAGTTTACTCGGTAACACTGAGGAATAAGTATTATTGTGACAGATAGTACCATTATCTTGCAGTAGATAAATTGAGCCAATGAGCACCCAATTCTCGTTGCAAAACTTGCGGATTAATTTTTCATGTAAACCAGACTTCTTCAGAACTTAACATTTCTGTTACAAACCGAACACTGTTGTCATCGATAACATCAAGCTCGGTGTTGTAACCAATGAATAAGGTGATATCAACGTTAATCTCTGCCTGCATCTGCAACCAAGCTCCTTAACAAACGAAAGAAAGTCTTGGTCCCGTTTTATAAGTACATCTCTGATCAAAACCACCTTCGTATAAGGTGAACCCTCTCTAAGATCACACAAATGTCATAGTAACATCGATGGCAGAAGACGGTACTATCTGTCGCACGAATACTTTATCACAGCCGATCCTACTGAACTTGGCGAACTCGAGCGTAATCTGCAGTACTTTGTTCGAGGATAGCCCCATAGTTCTAAAAGAATTGACGTTTTCGATAACAAATACAACCATTCTTTGATTCTCTTTTTCTCATCCGTTCTCGTGGCGAATCCGACAGCAAATTTAACTTGGAAACTAAGCGTCTTAACGCGCTGGATTGCGCGTCATACTTTGATTAAAGTGATCGTACGCCATACTAAAGTGACAAATCACCATCGAGACATTGACACTTTGCATGCTATAAAACAGGAACGTTATTCCGTTCTCATATTACGTTCCCCAATACGATGTATTTAATCGGAATGTGTTATGTGCAAAAGGCTTCGCGCGACAACCTTTCAACGAATCGTGGTTGAACTGGCTAAAGAGATACTGAACCACAGATTCCTCCCTTCAAAAACATCGGGGTGGATCACTTTGTGCCGTTTTACGCCGGTCTACCAAAAAGTCGGGATTTCTGTTCACTCGTCTGAGTACTTGTGCTGTCCATGTTGAGGTCGTCCCGTCCATGGACGCTAGTTCCTGTGCAACTTAAATAGAGCGTTTTGTCATCCGGGGTACTCCTGCGATGATCTTGTTAGATAATGGTAAAAGATGTGTCGTTGCCGAAAGAGATCTTGGTGATTTCACTGAATAATGTTACAAGATGAACATTGCCGAGGAACTTCCGCACAGAGGCATTAAGCGGATATCAGTTTAACCCAGTGCGCCACACCAGTGTGGCATCTGTGAGAAGGTGATCCAAACTTTAAACAGTACTGTATACCACCCTCGGTTCGCGTGGCCTCTCCAACGATGATTTGAAAACCTAATTTTGTCTTGTTGAACACGCACTAAACTCATGTCTGTTAACGCTCGTAAGTGCCAATCAGTTCAACCTAGGTGCGATAACACCTAATCGTTTCCTACTTTTTAACCAAGCAACCAGAAGTCCGGCAGTCGTTGGCGATGACGAGTTCGATAATCGGAAGCAGTAAGGTTGTGCGCAGTCCAACTCATTGAAATTTGAATGCATTGTCATTAACATTATGTAATTGCTCTGATTTGTAAACCCTAGTTGCAGACGCCTGCCGAGGAACATATCAAGACCGGTGACTTAGTTTTAGTAGAACTCTCGGGGTTACTATTCCACGGCTCCGGTTAAATACCGTTGCAGCTCCATTACCGTTGCGACAGCGTCGCACGCACATCATCCTGATATGCTCTCCCAACCTCCCAATCAGTTTGCCAGGTCCTCTCAACATCTTCCCTGGGCCGGATGACGTTACCGAGTAAATAAAACAAGTACGACTTTGCAGCATGAAAGTTGCGTAAATTTTGTCTACCCGTGTAAGCTTATAAAATGAGCCAATCAGATTCGAGTACTTAAAATGCGCATCAAAATTAAAATTCGATGGCCAATTTTGAGCAGCGCCAAAGCTATGATGACAAAACACTCTTGTAAACACTTTTATTTCAAGACAAATCGTGACTTTCCTCAACGGCTTAAAATCCAAGCAATTTTGGCATAACGCCAAGGCAACTGATGCAGAGCATCAAAGCGAAGCGTATTCTTTCCTTGAAGTTAAAGCAATAAGCAACATAAAATTGCATCGGCGAATCTAGTTGATATATTAACAGGACTTATGTCTGAGCCCATATTCGGCTCAGGTCAGTCAACGATACGTTTTCAAAGTTTTAAAATTTTTAGTCTAAAACAAGCGCAATCAGTATATTTTATTAGTAGGCTGAACGCAAAATATGTTATTTGCACTTTTTTCTAAGTTCTCTACGTAAAAGGAACGTGTTAATACGGATTTTAAATACTCGAATCTGATTTGCTAATCTTTTCATTAGGCTTACTTGATTAAAAAAAATGACGCAATAACTGTTCGCTGGATACAATTACCTAGCTTTACTTGTTGCTCAGTTCATTTACTCGGTAACAAAGTACAATGGTATTATGTCAAAAAAGCAACCATTGATGCAATTCAAATCCAAAACGATGTCCTGGAAAACGCAATAGACACTGTCAATTGCATATACCACTGTTTCCCAAAATTAAATTTTTTTGACGCAAAAACTTAGCTCCTGAACTCTTTAACCACATTGAAGTGAAAAAGGAGTTCAATTGCCGACCAGTAAGACAAAAAGAACTACTGCTATAGAACATAATGGGGCCCCACTCACTGTTCTTTTTCATCACTTGTAGCATTCAAGATAACTTTTTGAAAAACTCACCTTTAAAAAAGCGGATAAAGCTTTTCAAAAAACTCTTATCAGACAAAACTTGAATTGTTTTCACATTTTTGATAACAATTAAGACTGTAGATTTGAATGAATTTTGCTCTGTCTTGATACTATAAAACAGGGTATTCCACAAAGAACAGTTCTAAAAATGATGATTTTCTCAAAGAAAAAATACCAGAAAAAAATTCAATTTAATTTAATTTATATTGTACATGGTGTAGGTTTTCATTGTACAACTGGCAATAGCAACGATGTGGAGAGAACTGTAATTGAAATCCTAGGATAAACTAAATGAATTGACAATGAAGAAAAACATTTCGACTTTTTGTTCCCGAAGTTTCACAAATTTGTTAAAGT
Source organism: Convolutriloba macropyga (assembly GCF_964194025.1). Lineage (NCBI taxonomy): Eukaryota > Metazoa > Xenacoelomorpha > Acoela > Convolutidae > Convolutriloba > Convolutriloba macropyga. The sequence continues at coordinate 29,114,877 of NC_134471.1, forward strand.
TTGTCTACAATTGTCGGGAACTGTACACAAACAATTTTGCAGAAACTTTAGAATAGTTATTGATTTCAATATTGCTTTCAAAGTTCCGTAAAAAAGAAGGCTGTAGTGAATAGGTCAAATTATTTTACACGAATTTAGGTTACTCTCGAAGATAGAGTAGATTGTGTTTACTTGTTATTCACAAGAGATTTCCAGATTACAATGAATTGCTATGTTGCACAAGCGGGTAAAACTTAAAACCCGCAAATTTTACAAATCAATACAAATCAGAAGTCATCAATCAATCAAAACAAATTAGGGAAATCAAGCTTGTGCTTCAACACTCCGGGCCGCGTGCATGAGGGTAAAACTGAACACTCTTGTGGTATTTTACAATTTAAGATTTCGACAATCAAGTTTACATTACTCTTTTGCTGATCTGTAATTTCAAGATTGTTTTGTAATGTCGAAGCTGTAAAGATGATCTGTCCTCATAATTGAGGGCATTTTTTTGCTTCCTGAGTGTGTGTGTGTGTTTGTGTGTGTAAACTTGTTGTACACTCTTCCGGGGCGGCACATACATTGGCTATATGTTGGTGAAAGTTGGTCATCGACGTTTTCGTTTGATGCGTTGCAATTGGAATACTGTTGTTGAATGACAAGGATGTGTGAACGTAGTTATTAGGCTTCTTGGGTGCTGTGAGCGTTGAAGTTTTATCGAAGATTGTTTGCCGCTTATACTGTAAACACTGTTGATGTGAAGGCTGTCGATGAAACTATGTGGATTGGAATCCGGAAACTGTAGCTTTTGTGAAACAGACGAATAGAAAAAATAGTGAAAAACTGATGATGAATGTTATCGTTGAGGGTAAAAAAACACTTTGAGTTGAAATTCTTGTAGTTTTAGGGAAGATACGTATTTCAGGAAGTTAAAATTCTCTTTTCGTTTTGCAGTTTCACCACGTTGTTGACTTCTTAATGTGCTCGATTGTTTTAAATTGTTTAGAATTCAACACTTGATGCACTGACATTGGTCATGATGATAATGGAACTTTATATCCAATATGTTGTTTGAAATTTAAACCTTAATGGTTTCAAATGTTGTGTAAAACTTTAGCTAATTTAACTGCTGGTCTGTTCAGCACTCCAGTTGATCTATTGATTTCGAAGAATCGGGCTCTTCTGTTCCTTCCATTGCGGCATTTCGCAATTCCAGCCATTGGCCAAATAACTTTCGGAGTGAACTCGTGCAATAACCAGACTAATTCGCCTTCTTTCAATTCCTTTGATTCTGTTCTCTTGATTCTGTTCTCTTCACTTTGGGCGACTGATAAGATGTGATGTATACTCCTTTTGCAAACGTTTCCAAAAATGATTCAGTAATGTTTGTGTGTAAGAGAACTCCTTTTTACTAAATGATCGGCTGGTTGATGTCAGCGGTGCTGACGGGCTGTAAGGGCGTCATAATAAACAATGATTAGGTGTTAGTGCTTCTTCGTCGTTTTTGTCTGAGGAGACATATGTAATTGGCCTGGAGTTGAGAAGTCCTTCAGTCTCGGCTACAATTGTCTGAAAAATTTTGGCTTTCAATTGCTGGCTGCCTAAAATTATGAGCAAAGTGCGTTTTGCAGACTGAATTAGCCTTTTCCATATCAGAAGTGCGGGGCTAGTGGTGGATTCAATTTCCATGTAACATTTTGCTGCTGTAACTGGGACTTGATGTGGTTGTTCTCAACACCGATTTTGTTCAGATCCAACATCTTTTTTGCGGATGTGAAGTTTGATCCATTGTCAGAAATGATTAATTCGGGATATCCTCGTTGCGATACAAATCGTCTGATCGCTAGTAGACAACTATCTGTGTCCAATGTCTGGCAAACCTCCATATGCACAGCTCTAGTGACAAGACAGTTGAAAAGGCATACATATTGTTTTCCCAAATTGCAATTTCGGTGCTCTATGTAAAAGGGTCCGAGAAAGTCAAACCCAACATTTAGAAAAGGATATTGTTTTTCTGCTTCTGCGAACCGGAAACTGGGGAGATCGGCCACTAGGGGGGTACTATTTTGCGCTCTCCAACGTCGGCAAACCAAGCATCTTTTGCTTATTTCGTTCAAAAACCGTCTTAGTCCTATAATGATGAAATCTTGCTGCAGGTGTGCTCGGACAACCTCTGTTCCAATATGTCTACAGTTGTTGTGGGCTTGCTCAATGATTAGTTTTGTAATAAAATTCTTACTATCAAAAATAATTAACTTTTTGTGGCTGTAGGATACTTTAGCGTGCCCTAATCTGCCTCTTGCTTGTAATAAACCATCTTTGTCCAGGAAGGGAGTGAACTGTAATAAATTGTCTTTTTTGTCTAGTTCATTTTCCGATTCAAGGTTACTTATGCTCTCAGAAAAGGTTATATGCTCTGATTGTCTCGAAAGATGGTGTCGTGCATCTTCATAACTGTTTGTGACTGGTCGTTTTCGAAGATATTGACTGCTTTCATCACTGTTTCAGTTCGTCGCATAAGTTTATTCCAACTGGAGAAATTGTTAATGTCAAAAACTGTATCTGCTTTTTCTGCACGTAAAATGTTTGTCGCTGTAAATTGCTGATCTCTCTGAAATTTTGGAACAGGGTCTTCTAGGAGAAATTCTGGCGCTGACAGCCATTTTTCATTCAAGTCTGTGAAGAAAAGTCCTCTTGTTCCGTGATCTTCAGGGTTATTTTTACCAGGTACAAAATTCCATTGTTCTGAGTGAGAAATTGCCAAATTTTTGCAATTCTTTTTGCTACAAAAACTTGGTGGTGCTTTGTCGATTTAATTCAACCTAATGTGGCCATACTGTCTGTCCAGAATTGAATTTTGTCAAATTGCACTATCATTTCGCTTCGAACAAAGGAAGCAAGTTCTGCTCCCATAGCTGCTGCTTCAAGTTCTAACTTCGGGACGGTTGTTGTTTTAACGGATGCAACTCTTGCTTTGCTAACAACATATTGAGTTCTTATTTCTTTTGCGCTACTTGATCTAATGTATAATGCTATTGCTGTACCTGATGCATCGCAAAATATGTGAAGTTCATGCTTAGCATCTGGTTTGGGGATCAGACATCTGCTAATAGAAATTTCTGGCATCCGTTCATATCTGTCTACCTATTGCTGCAAGTCGTGTTGGAACTATCTTGGGATCTGTTTATTCCAGTTGTTACCTTCTTTTACTATCCATTGAAGAATGCATCGTATTCTAATAGAAAATGGCGTGATGAGTCAGAGTGGATCGAACAAAGATGCAGCGAGTGACAACAATTGACGTTGTTGCATGCTTTTGACATCCAGTTTCATCTTTTGAAGATGCATTCCACATTTGTCCTAAAATAAGTTGCTCTTTCACTGTGCTTGTATTTTCTGCAGTTATTTTCATGACGGTGCTTGGGTCGTTACTAAAATTATTTGTAATCTTAAAGACACCTTTCTGTAACGTATCCTTTACATCTATTGTTGCGATTGCTGCGTTTTCGGTTGCGCGGAAACTTTGAATGTAATAATCCATGTATAAACTGTTTCTTATGGCTGAATAGGCTTCGGGTTTGCTGAATTTGTTATCTTCTCCACATCTGTGGAGTATGTATATTGCACATGAAGGGGAACAAGTTGCACTGAATTTTAGTCTCTTGTACTTGAAAATTTTAAGTTCTCCATCTTTGTTACACAAAACTCTGAGTGCGTCTTGGTCCTCTGATCGTATGGCAACTTGCATAAACATCGCTTCGATATCACTGGTACTGCAATTTTGTACTGCCGAAATCTCAGAAGAAATCCAACAAGGCTGCATAGTAGAGCTAGTCCGGTCAAAAGAGCTTTGTTAATTGAATCTCCTTTGTATAATGAAGCTGCTTTTGTGACTCGTCTTACCTTTTTCTTCATTTTATGTTCAACGGCGTGGGGTGGGAGATACCAAAGTTGTGAATTCATGAAATTGGCTTGACGTTGCGTCTCTTCAACAAATCCTTTTTCGATGTCTGCTTCGATGGTTTGGTTGTAACGACAAAATAAGTCTGGTTCCTGTTGAAGTCAGTTTTCAATTGATTGTATTTGTGCTTTGGTAAGAAAGTAATTGCTCGGTAGCTTTGTGTCATCTTTCCAAGGTAGTCCGATCATATAACGAGAACCGTTGTGTCTTATCGTCCCTTTTAGTGTTTCAAGAGCTTTCCTGTCATCTGCTGTCAACGTCTTTTTTCCGCTCACCAAATTTTTTCCCTCCATTGTCCAAAACATTTGAAGCATGTCGTTCTCTATTTCCTGTTCTGGGTTTTTTTATTCTGTTGTAAAGCGTGATGTTGTAATTGATTTCCTGTTTATTACTGGTTGACTTGTATTTCTGCAATATTGGTCGTGTAACGGTCCATCCAAGCTGTGTCAAGACTCCGTATGGCGTTCCTGGTGGTCCTGTTGTGAATTTGAGTGGTACTGTTGCTATGAAGGCATCCGCTCCGATTAAAACTCCTATTCTGTTATCACGTAATTGGGGAAATGTGATGTAATTAAGATAATCGTAGTCGGCGCAGATAGAGTTCAAAACCTCATGGGGTACATTCGGCATTTGAAAATCAGATGCTGAAGTGGCGTACACCGGTAGGGGTGCTGTTGAGTGATCCAATTCCCAGAAGGACTTCGGTTGATGTTTTGATATGTTCTCCATAAAGTGAAGAAATTGGTACTGCAATGTGATCTGTGTTTTTTATTCCGAGTGCTTTTGCCATTGAGTTTGTAATTTGTGTGTTGTCGCTCCCGCTATCCAAAATAGCATATGTTTCTATCGATACGTCTTCTGTGAAAAATTTCGTGATGCTGACAATTCTTCGCAAGCTACTGCGTAATTATCGATCCAGTCCTTAAAGTGTATTTTTAGATGACTAGCTTTTTCGCATCTTATTTCTAGTGCAGCCGTTGAAACGGCAATTAAAATGTTTATCAAGTGCTTTCGTGGTGCAAAAACATTTAAAGCCGACATGATTTTCGTATGAAGTCAGATGTACTGCCTGTGGAGCTTCTCGTTAACAAAATGTTAATATTTCAGAGCTGAGAAAAATTCTTTTGTGGCAGTACCATCTGATGAAAATTTTGACTGAATTGGAAAAATTTTGTCTCGGACAAAAACATGTCGAATTAGTAATCAAAGTTAATGGAAGTGTAAAAGAACAAAAAATTCAACGAAAATGATATAATTTTCTTTTGAATTATCCTCAAGAGAATTTCTGGCCAACCTCAAATGACAATTAGTGCAAAATTGATTAAAACAGAGAAATTTCTTTTGCAAAAAAATGTTGGGTTTTAAACTTATGTTACTGATGAGATCTTCTGAAAAATTTAATTTTGGTTGAAATTAGATTTGTAATCTACATCTTGTTTGAATGGTAACATTTATCTTATGGGTTATGAGTTCTCACAAAATTAAGAATTTGTAATTAAGAAAAAAAATCAATACAAATTGTACTGCATCAATTAGCCTTTGAAACTCATTTAGAGTTATATAGAAATTTATTCTCTCAAAATTAATTTTCATTGCATTTTTTAAAAATCACAGAAATTCATCAATAAAAGGGATAGAGCGACAGATTAACTATTGAATCAAAGTATAATACATTAGAAATCAATTTACAGGTCAAGAGATTTCTAATGAACTCTGAAATTCTGCCAATCACATAAATATTCCTTTTCTAAGTTAAGAAGTATTTTTTTCAAAAAATGCATTTTGTATTGATAATTTTATCCTGGGGATGAGTTTTGGTGACAAAAAATTGCAAACGACAACATACGAGGCTAAAGCAAGCAACGGCTTCCTACAACAGAAAATGCATTCTGAAAGAGAATGAACTTCCCCTTGAAATTTGAAAAAAAATGGCCAACAAAATTAAAATACTGATAAAACATGATTGTCACAGCAATTTAAACTATTCGAAAGAAACGTTAACTACTTCAGAACTTATCATCAGCAGAACACATAACCTCAAATTTTGATTTGAAACTTTATGCTGGAAAATTAGATTGTATATTATTCTGACTTGTTAATTTTAACCAGCTGGTTATGAAAGTAATTTACTTTTCAATTTAAAAAATATAAATTAAATTTACTTGTTCCAAAAAGAACAGAAGATAGAATAGTGAAACATGCAATTTAAAATCTGCACAAATAGAAACGCCACAAAGTCAACTTTTGAAAAATATTATCTATAGTTCTAAAAAATTTCATATTATCCTTTGCACAGCAAGCCATACAGCGAGTTTTGCATAAAATGCCTCTTTAATATCATGATCAGCTTTCTTATTTCTTTGCTCGCAAATGTTTCCAAAAGCTCTTCAACTCTCAATAGTGAAAAGCAAAAAGTTGGAAGTAAATCAGCACCGGCACCAAGACTTCGCATCGTTCGAACTTTTAGGCTTGCTTATTGACCCCATCCTGGAATTGTCCGTTGCAACACTTGCAGTAACAGATCTAAATTGCGAGTTATAAATGTCCTCCACTAACGTCTGAAACATTTTGGCCACATTCTCTGACGTCAAAGCACTTGTCTCAATATGTAGCATGTTGTTGTGTTTAGCGAAAGCCTCGGCGTCTGCTTTGGCGACGGTTCGACTCCCGTTTAAGTCTACTTTGTTACCAACAAGAATAACCTTGCAATCTTGAGGAGCGAAGTCGTCTATTTCTGCTTTCCACCTCTCCAGTGCATCGAATGTCTCGAACTTGGATATGTCGTACACCAGAATGGCTCCCACGGAGTTGCGAAAGTAGGCACTGCTGATGGCCCGAAACTTCTCTTGACCTGCTGTGTCCCAGATTTGGGTTTTGATTTTCTTGCTCTGCACTTCGATGCTTTTCGTTGCAAACTCCACACCTGCGCAGTTATTTTACTATTCTTTTAAAATAACACTATCAGAGCAGAACAATGAATTTTTTTTGCAACAACCCGACTGTGGCATTAGCTAACCCAAGTTACTGCTAGAGGATTAGACCCAGGACTCGAACCTACGTGCTACCAAATCTCTAATGCATCCGCGAAGTAATAACTTTATAAGCTTATTTATACGAGAAGCTGGGTCATTACAGTTGATCTCTGAAGAAATTATGCTGAGTTTGTTGGATACATTTTTTTTCACGAAAGCTTACAGTGAGTTAAGTTAAGAAAGTAGCTCGAGTGTCAATGCGAAAAAAGGCATATTACTATTACATCAGACAAAAAACTACATAACAAAAAATTGTTCAGTTTTCGGTTTCAAAACACATAAAGAGTTATTTAGTGCGTACAGTAATAAAAATGATACAGAAAAAGAGCACATTATTAGACCACTGTTGGATCGGTTCTAAAGTGCCTCTTTTTTTGAGAGAAACTAAATACTTTTTAAAAGAACAGTAAACATTTACTGTTTCGGCTGATCTTCATTAGATTCTTCGCCTGATGTTGTTATGGCTGAATACTTGCATGGCTTTTCTTAACCATGTCGAATCAGTATCGGGCACAGATGGTAAATAATGCACATATGGCAAATATTCCACTGGGCATCAATGTTGATGACATCGACGACCCCATTTGCAGGGTTGCAAAGAATATTCGGCTTCCGTAAAGACGATGCTTTGTTAGGTAGAAACTTTGTAGCCAATAAATAATTCTAAAGAAAATAACTGAGGGGAGAAAAAGATGGCTACAAAAGATAACAAAGCAAATCATTTTTAAATCGGCGTTTCTAACTGACGGAGCGGTAAAGGCAAAAAATTGTAATAATCGAAGATTATGACACAAGCGAAAGACTAAAGCGGAGGTTGCTGCGGTGTAGCAACTTTCTACACAGAGCGAAAACGAGATTCCGACCTGTCGCGGCCTGTACCTACCTGTACCTAACCGTACCTACTCAAGAGTGAAGGACCCTTAATGTGCTGGATTTTTCAAATCGTATGTTGGTCAACAAGTAAGTGATGTGACTTCACATTAACGATAGTAGATTTCTGCAGGAGGAATTTATGGAAGATGAGTGCTAAAATGATGTGAATTTGTCCGTTGAATATGAACGTAGTTTACACTACAGACATTTTACTTGACAACAGGGCGGATTTTTTCACAGAATACAATCTTTAATTTGACTGACCGAACTACTTCATCCGAGCATAGATACACTTCTATTACCTTTGCTAGAGGCCGGAGACCACGAGGCGTGAAATCTTTCAAAATCCAGACTAAGTCGTGAAATTTTAATTTCTGATTTACTTTGTGCCATTTAGAGCGTTTCAAAAGGGTTAGGGAGATACTCTCTAATAAAACGGTTTCAAAAATGTTGGGCTAGAATTTGTGATGTTTTCCAAAATTTAATAAATGATACTTTGCTTTGAGAGAAGACTCCTGAAGGGAGATTGATTGAGGGTCTACCCAAAATGAACTCATTTGGCGTTAAAGGGATTGGATCGTTTATATCGCTAGAAACATCCGTCAATGGTCGCGAATTCATGTTGGATTCAATTTCACATGGGAGTGTCAACAGCGTTTCGTCTGTTAGCGTTCTTGAGCCAATGAATTTGTAGAGGGAGAGTTTGAAAACTTGAAATAATCTTTCCCAGCTGCCGCCAAATTGCAGAGCTAGAGGGGTTTAAGTTTCCGATTGATATCTACATCTAAGATGTGGAGCTTAGATGCGAAATCTCGCGAGGAGCTGAGAGCTTCTTTTCTTTTTCTCAATTCGGAACAAGAGCCGATGAAAAATTTTCCGTTGTCGGAAAAAATTATCTTTGGTTTTTCGCGGCGGCTAATAAATCTGCAGATGCAACTCATTGTAGACTCTGTAGAAAGACTTTCAGTAATTTCCAAACGAACGGCCCTTACAACTAAGCAGGAAAATAGAAGCATATAACGGCTGGCAGATTTACTACACTGTTTTATAGGAAAAGGACCTATGCAGTCCAGAACTGTCGTTGCAAACGCAAAGAGATTTTGGAGCGGTAAACGTTCACTGGGCAGATCTGACATCGAAGGTGAATTATTTTCTTGGGCCATTCTTTGGTAGGAAACGCACTGACGTACTGTTTGTCTAACAACAGTGCGCATTTCAGAATCCAATAGTATTCCATTAGAAAGGAAAATGTTTGTACAACACCACAGTGACAATTCACTACAAGAGTATTTTTGACGAGGAGATTAACAATTGGGTTAACCCCGTCTAAAGTTAACGGATGGCAATTAGCTTCTAAGACCATTGCCTTAGACAGCCGGCCTTTGGCGCGGAGATCATTCCTTCCGTTAACAAAAGAACAGCGTCTTTAGAGGGTTTGACGGAGGTATCGCCTTGCCTTTTCGTAAAGACAAAATCTCGTCTCCAGTTCTGATTTTGAGCAACGCCGATGAGGTACTTGTAAGCCAGTGTGTGATGTTTGAGCGATAAGCAATTGCTCTGTTTTTTTCAAACAATCGAGGAAGAACAAGCAGTATGCTGGAAATCTAACCAGACAATTCCAATTGCTGAATCGTGCAAAATCGATAGGAAATTTATTTGCTGAGTGCATAATGGTTTGCAACGCATGAACGATGAGAACGTTCGAGTTTCGTGCTTTCAAGATGTCCTGACTTGGCCCTTCACTTTTTTGTAAGTGTAGAAAGAAAGGGCCATTAAGCCATCGAGAACTGCAGTTCAACTGTTTAACTTCATAGCCTCTTGGGCCATCATCGGCAGGATTGTCAGCCGAGGTGATGCAATTCCAGTCATGTGCTATTGATACATCAAGTATCTTCGCAAACCTGTTAGCAACAAATATACGATGACGCATCTCTGGGATTCTGAGCCAAAAAAGAACTGTTCTACTATCGGAACAGAACACTTTTTCATTTGTGTGAATGCGTGCTCTTCTCTCATGATTTGTGCGAGCTGAGCTGCGTAGACGGCGGCTTGCAACTCGAGATTTGGAATTGTCATTCTTTTGATTGGAGCTACGCGGGTTTTCCCACGATGAATTTCACTTGAACAATTTCATTCAAGTAATCAATCCTAAGATACGAAACTGCTGAGAGTGCATACTCCGACGCGTCTGAGAATGTACGGAGAACTGTATCTTTTATTGCTTTTTTAATGAATGAACAGCGAGGTATTGAAACTTCGCGGAAGTCAGGTTGTTCATTTTGCAGTTGAGTTAGATCTGCAAATTCTTTAAGGTTCAATGGTTTGTCCCACTTTGGTCCATGATTCCAGGCGGCCTGTAGACTTTTATGAACTCGGATGGTGGGTGGTGTTATAAAGTTTAGAGGGTCAAAAAGAATGCAACAAACAGAAGTTTTCTTTGCGTTACCATAGTGTTATCCAAAGGCAACTTCTTGAACAGTTTTTTCTGGATTACAAAAGTGTCTGTTTTTGCATTCCACGGTTATCCGAGGACCATTTGAATTTGAGGTGCAGCTTCGTTCATGTTTAAAAGTTGATAACTATTGACTTGTAGCAAAAATGCAGCCGAATTAGAATTCCACTTGGTGAGGTTAAAACCCCAAGAGACAGGCAGGCTTTAGTGCTGCACATTATGTCTACGGCCTTTTCAATGTCGTCGGTGGAATATACAAATCTTCCATGTAAATATTGCGTTCAACAATATGGGAAGCCTCAGGAAAATGTTTTTGATTATTGTGAAACATGATTTATGAGCACAATTTGATCTTCCATGGCTAAGTTGTGTTACCGGTATTGGCCCTGGCAAATCTCTACAAGCCTTTGCGTAGGTTGATAACCACTCAGAAAGGTCTTTAGGAGACGGCTGGAGTGGAAACTTTTCGAGGGCATACTTGTTCCAGTCCAGGTGGACTGGTGTCGGACGTTTTCCTAATACCTGATTGAGAATTGTAGTAGAATGGATGTTGTTATTGAATCCAAGTTGTTGAAATGTGTCAACTAGGGTGAGGAGAAAGGCTGAAAAATGGGTATAACTTTCAAGTACAGTCAGATTAGGTGGTTTATCAAGAAAGGCATTTACCATCCGGTTTGGGATTCCGAAGCGTTCCTCAAGACGATTCAACGCTGGGACATACAGGCCACCGTTGCAGCCGTACCCATCTATTAAAAACTTTGCCTCTCCAGTTAATAGCGATTGAAGATGTATCATCTTTTCTGATAATGACAGGCGAGCGATCTATTGTGGCTTGAAAAACGCTGAACCACTGGATCCAGTCGAGCGGACTGCCATCAAATTCTGTTGTCTGCAACTTAGGCACAGATTTTTGGAAACAAGTGGACATGGAGATGGGGTTCTGATATGAAGCAGAGCCGAGTGTAGCGGAAGCTGACGCCGCGCGTAGCGGACGCGAATCTGAGAATTGTTGATTTGGAAGGAATCTCGATGATGGATTGCTGTTCGAAATGTGAAATGATGTGTCCTGTTTGACTGAACTATTGCTTGAATTAGTGAGAAACGGTTCCGAAGACAAGGCACTGTGAACAAGATTTCCAGATGAAGTAGCCGTTGAGAAACCATTGGACTCCATATTAGCCGGTGGCGAAATAGTATTGGATTGAACTGAGCTAGCGGGCGCTGCAGAATCCGATGAAACAAGTCAACCTGACACTTCGCTCACAGCTGACGATGAAAAAATGTAGAGGTCCTATTAGCGTTCAGTATTGTTGGGTTACTGTTGCTACTATCAAATGTTACCCTTACATTGCCTGACAAAACATTGCTTAGTTCTGCGCTTTGAGTTTCTTTCTTGTGTTTGCGGAGAGAAACGGTTGTTTTTCGAATCTTGAATTTTAGTTTGTTAAGTTGAAAACAGAACGTATCTGCGTCTTCTGATGGTGAGATGTCCAAAAGCTCTTGAACAAAGTTGTCGATTTTCTCTTGCAGCTCTTTAATTTCACTCAATGTTTTTTCTAGAGTTTCAGTGGCCTCCCCGGAATCGATTCCTGATACAAAAAATTCGATGCAAGATTCAATTTCGCTTTCAAACATTAGCTTTTTTTAAATGTGTTTCAAATGAGGATCAACAGAGGATTCTTCGTTTTCACCCATTGCTAGTGTTTGTGATCTTGTAGAATTTACCTGATGTTTAAATCTGGTTGATTTTCCGGTTCGAGTAAGAACCATTAACTCTGTTTTGTCGAGGTGAGCTAGAGCTTTGAAATTGTTTTAGCCTCTGTTAACTTAACAGAGGCTTAACAGAGGCATTTTCAACTTAACAAATGACAGAGCCAAAACTTGTTTATGTAACTACCGGTTAACAAATAACTACCAAACCTAATGAACAAAATTTTACCCAATTTTTGCCGAATCTTGCCAAAGTTTATGGCACATTACAAAACCCTACCGGGTCCCACCAAACAATACCGGGCTTTACCAAACCTAACCAAAGTTTGACAAACCCTGCCAAACTTTACAGTACCTTACCAAACCTACTGAAACTCACCAAACTTTACCGAACCTGATCTAACTTTACCAACCCTAACCGAACTTTACAAAGCGTTACTGAACCTCACCAATACTTACCGAACCTTGCCACGCCTGACCAATCCTTACCAAGCCTTACCGAACCTTACCAAAACTTGCCGCACTTTACAAGGCCTTATCGATACCTCATTGAACTTTACCGAACCTCAACGGATACCATCAACTACCAATACTAGAATGATAAACCCAAAATCTACCAAATAACCCCAGTAAAATCCGGACACAAACCAAGATTTATGATGAGCCACACGGTACGAAAAAACTGGTTTTTCAATAGCGAAAAAAAGCTTTTAATGGCAGTATCAGAGCAATAATCCAAATGGTTGAAATTTCTTGCATATTGTTATCACATCCGGAAAAAATTCTCTAGGTGCGAAAAAAAACAACGGTGGTGAAATTACTGGCGAACCACCAGACTCAAAGAAAACAAGAATAAGGTAATCAGGGGAGTCCTAGATATAAACACTCTGTTGGGTTGGGCGATGATGAATTGCCTCGGGTTGGGTTGGTTGGGATGGGTCTTTGTCTAAAATTTCCTTCTCTACCCTGATCACGAGAAAAAAAAGTTCTCGAGAAGGAAATTTTCCATTCCTTCCATTCTTTCGTTGGGCGCCAGAATGTTACTTTGGCCACCTTAAGAACTTTGGAAGATAGATTTGATAATTGAATTAATAAAGGAATACAATGGTTTAGTATGAATTAATCAGTTTTTATCTTTCAGTTTTCGTTACATCGGGACTGTTCCTCATGATTTCTGATGTTGTTATGGCTGAATACTTGCATGCCTTTTCTTAACCATGTCGAATCAGTACTGGGCACAGATGGTAAATAGTGCACATATGGCAAATAATCCACTGGGCATCAATGTTGATGATATGCATGACCATTTAAGCGCTTCAGAATATAAATTCGCTCTGATTTTTCAAAGTCATAACGCAGGCTAGCGAGGTAGAAAGTGGTGTAACTTGTACACTAAAGAGCAGCAGCAAATTTGATGTGAGCGATGTCGTTAAAGAAGTAAAGTCGAGCGATGTTTTTAAACAGGAAGGCGGCGTAAGGCGCTTTTGAACGTCAAGTTCCAATCCCTCTCAAACATTTTTTGTCATATATTTATTTTAAAAACAATCTTAGATTAAACGCCTCGTTTATTGTTTTCCGAACATGTGGTCCGAAAAAAGTTGACTTTTGTCCTATCTAGGTTTTGTTTTTCACACATTGGTGCAAATTTAAAATTTGTTCTATGAGTCAACCGAGCTGCTTATACTCAACTGTTTATTGACTCCAAAAAAATTTAATACTCAATTAAAAAAACGTTCTCAAAGAAAACATAATGATCTATATAATCATTTTCTGCAGTCATTTTTTTTCCTTATATGGACAATAAAATGTAGCCTATAAAACCAAAAACAATAATTTTTTTCCACTTCCTCCCTCTTCCATCACACGCACACATATAAAGACACGCACTTGCACACAAACGCACGCACATACACACATACACAGACACACACTCACACACACACACACACACACACACACACACTTACTTATTCACATACACATGCACAAATGCATACAAATAAACATACACATACACACATGCAAATTTTTAACCTTTCTCTCCTGACGCTCTTTAAACACTTATACTACTACTACCACCCCAACCACCAACGACCCCAACCACTAACGACCCCACCCCAACGACCAAATACGGATACCTAACTGCAACCAATTACCTTTAGGGAATGCCTATTACTGTCACATTTCAAAAAGGAAACATCATAATTAGTAGTAATAGGCGGTCTTTTTCTTCCTTTTAGACAAAATTAATTATTTTGCTACTCTAAAAAATGGGATTGGTATTATAAATGGCTAGTTGCCTTTTAGAATGAATAATTCGTGAGACCCCATTTTCATTAACACTCTATGACACAAAGAACGTTAGTAGATGCTGAGTATTAGCTCAAAATTAAAATTAAAGCTAAAGTTCGAATGTTTACCTCTATTGTCAACTCCACACCAGCACGCAACAAAAATGCTGCCGAATAGAAAATTGCTCATTTAAAAGAATATCCCACAAAAGATAATACACCTTGATCTATCAAAGTTCTCATTTTTTTCAGAAAAAATTTCACAAAAAATGAGTGAGTTTCAGGCTCAGAAAAATAGTTCGAAATTTATGGCCCAACTTCGAATTTCAGCTAGTTAATTATATTTATTTTCTCAAGTCTCCTATTTTCAGTTGTATAAATTCACTTAGAACATTTGGTTGGAAATTTATTCAATTTAAATCGTCAATCAAAGTATGAGACAAAAATAAGATTTTATTCGTTTGTGCCCCCCCCCCCCCCTTAGTAGGTGCATATTACTTGCACCCCACAGAAGCACGTTCCATTATTTGCATAATGAATTACTATGTAATGGCGCGTGCTCAGTAAATGGCTCGTTCATTTCTCCATTCATTTTATGCAATGAGAAATATTGGTCACGTGCCTTTTCAGCCGGCAAAAAACAAGAAAAACTGCCGCGCGTGAATTTTACGTGATTTGGTTGACACAACTGCTGATACAATGTCACATGTTGACAGGTAGAGGAAGAGGCAGATAAAAATTTTTGTGCCTACAATGTTCTCGGATAGAGCGAGAAAATTATGGCATAAAAATTGTTGCCAAGAACGCAATGTTTTAATCAACTGCGGCATTTTCAAAAAAGGTTTTCAGCTTTAAATTCAACTTTTTCTCACAGATGGTAACGGTCAACTGTTTGCTCGGGAACAATTTTCGCCATTATACGCAATTATTACACTGTCAGATTAAAATTTTTGGTCTATTTTGACTCTCTTTGAGCAGTAAGTCCTTTGGTAGTTCAATGAGTTTATTGGGCGGGGTTTACATTTGTTTATTTTCGCTTAAGAAAATTGGATAAATTAGGTAATTCTATTCACATCTGTTATTTGGACTGTGATTCTAAAACAGACCCTTGAGTAATTGATAGTGCACATTTCTTTTTTAGTTGTAAGCTTTAAAATCTTTTTGGGTAGAGAAAAAACTAAGCGAAAATCAAAAGTTTTAGTGGATACCAATATACTCGTACATAAATTACATTTTGGCAAACACAAGAGCTTGATTTTGGAACTCCTCTGTTAACAGTACTTGGCATGTATTAAGCATTTTCTGACACAATGAATGATGATGAATGCCGAAAGCTTTTTAAAAAATTATTTATAAAGCAGCTCACTTTTGTCCTTTAAAAAATATTTATTAAATTTTAGCTCTTTTAGTGATCCAAATTAAGAATGCCTTTTTGTAGTGTTACAAAATAAACCGGGGCTTAGATAATTTGTTTAGAATTTTTATCGTTTTCATTTCGCCGCTATTAAATTATATCAAAAATGTTTGAGAGGAAGAGGTGGATCAACAAAACTTTTTGACACGTTTTTTTTTACGAAAAGGCTGATCTTAACATTTCCGTCAGTATTCTTCATTTCAAGGGAATTTTCCGGAATTTCAAATCAGAAGTCGAGTAGTTTACCTGTTGATCGGTACGAACTTAACTGGTAGAATAACATGCATGATTCTTAGATCAATCACATTTAGCTGGGTGGAAGCATGCATTGGTTACCCAGCTTAGATCTTTCTTTGCTAAGATAAGTTAGAATGTGTTTCCTATTTGCCGATCAAACTCTCACTTGATGATTTCTTTATTTGGATGCTAAATGCAGATGCTACAAAGCTACCAGTAATATAATTTATATCCATTCGTCATTTATAAATTTTTAGATTTATCTCCTAAGTTTTCTATTTTTTTAGTTCTAGCATTGAATAATATTCAGGAATCACGTGGTGCACATCGCTACAGTACAGCTTAAACGTGTAAGATATAATAGAGATTATTACAAAATTTTGCAAGATTTGCAATGAAGCTCAGAGTGCCTATAACTAAATATTGGCATAATACATTAACCTGATAAGGTATTGAATTCGCTGTCCTAATAAGGCGAGTTAACTCATTAGTCCAATTGACCCGTGACGTAATAACAACCGACTAACGCCGGGCGAATTGCTCTCAAACGAATCGCATACTTGGAGACTAGTAAGGCTCGAAGAGAGCTGATCAGCCACTTATTCTCCTCCAGGTTTTACCTGTCTATCCGGCTTTTGAGGACGAAAATTTGAAAGTCTCAGACGAAAAATCGGCCAAGCTAAAAATCGCATAAAAATCACGGGAACTATAATTGCTACAAACTTCGTTTGAGAGTAATTAAAATGTAATTTAGTATAGAAAGCTGCTATTAAAGCTTGAAAAATACCCGACAGATTGCCGGAAAATAGCCACCGTTGATTCCAATAAGCATGATTGGGATTGAAAGAATAGATATTGAAAAAAAACGATTTTTGTACAATAACATTTTTTAAGTCCGATTTATTTTGATGGCATTTCGTAGTTGAACATACTTCTGTTTCTTAGAGAGAGGCTACAGGAGCTACTATCAATACCAATAAGTATTAGAGAGAGGTAACTAATACTTATAGGAACGACCTTCAAATAGCGGGCATCTAAAATTGGGCTTTATGGGTTTATCCTGTTTCTATGTCTGACTTCAATTTTTTATACTGAATCTGTTCATTTTGAATTAATTTGCTGAGCAACTGATGTTCAAAATCACTTTTAGCAGAATCAGAGAAGAGAAAACCTAGCCTAGAGAAGTCAAAAAGATTTCACGAAAAATGTTGAAAAAGCGGCAAAATGAAGTAAAGCGAAACATTTTTTGTTCGACGAAGTAAAAAACATAGCAGGACAAGTCCTGAAATACAATCCAATTAATTGAATGAAAGACAAACCTAATGAACCTGACCAGCAGATCAATTGAAAAATCCCAGCCAACAAGACAAAATCTCAAAAGTTGAGACACTTAAAAGAATCGAACCAACTAACCAAAAACGATCATTGCTAAAACCCTTGAAGCTTTTAACTTGAAGGCCATTTATGACTCATTTCACAATACTCATTAACTCACGTAAAAACTTGAAAGAGATGAATCTAACACTAAAATTAGATACACTGGACAAATATGACAAATTCATCAAGAAACTGAGAAGAGAAAATTTAAAGAAAATTTCCAAAAATAGGGCTGTAAAGTTTTTTGACTCTGGAGTTCCGTTTTGTTAACTGTCTACAACATTTAAAAGGTTTCGTTGGCCAGTAAAGATAGCTAAAATCAGAGAAGGACAAAAAAAAATCGAAAAATTTGAAAACAATCGAAGATTTTTAATTGCAAGCTTTATTTAAAAAATTCCCTACAATTGCAAAATTTAAAAAAAATGGAAACTATTTTATTGCCCCTAGAAACTATGTAGTAACATACTAACAAACCCTATAGGAGGTTCCCTGGCCACTGAACAAAAATTTCAAAATTTTAAAGAAAAAATTGCAACTTTATCAAAAAATTGGTAAAAAGATATTTAAATGTTGAATACCATTCCATGGCCAAAAAATAATTTCAGTAAACTGTTAGCAAACCCTACATGAGGTTTCTTGCCCCCTGGGGCTGGAAAACTTGAATAATGACTATAAATGTAAGAAAATTTGAAAAAACAACCAAATTTGATTTTGAAAAATTGGTAAAATTCCTGAAGTTACACTGTTTAAAACCACTTCATTACCACCAGAAACTATGCAATAACCTATTATTAAACCCCAGAGGAGCTTTTTTGACATTAAAGTCTGGAACAACTAAAAAAATGACAAAAATTTTCAAACAATTTTAAAAAGTTAGTATGAATTACCGTGTTTATGTTTGGAGTAGCAATAGATATAGTGCTTAAAGTGGCCGTAAAAAGCATTTACTTCTTGAAAAAGACCTTTATCACTTTTAATAAACCTCAATTTCAGACTGGTCTAACAAAAAATCCAAAAAATGACGAAAAGGTGCTAAAAATTTCATTAATTTAGGCTCAAAAACTCCCCAATAATGACCTTTTAACCTTGAATAACGGCCTTCCCAGTAGCTTCACCACTCTGAGTACTTGAGGGACTACCAAACGCGGGCCTCTAATGAAACTTGGTCCCCACTGAGCTTTACCTGTTTATCTCGTTTTGATAGCTCAAAGTCATGAAAACAGGTGTGAAAACATCTTACAAAAATAAAAAAACATAGCAGGACAAGTCCTGACGTACAATTCAATGAAATTTCTATGACAAAACAGAAAACTAGACCTAGGGCGGACTAAGAATGGATTGCGAAAATCATTTAGAAACAAAATCCGACCAAAAAAACCGGAAAAACAGTAAAAAATCAAAGTGAAATTGCCGCATGTGAACAAAAAACCACTAGCGAGAAAGCGAATTTTCGTTCAAACACCGTTTTCTCACTCTACTTTGAAATTAGAGCAAAAAATTTCAAGTCGCAAAACCACTCTCTTTTTTGCTCCACTTCCTGTTTCGGCGTGACCAAAATCACTACTCCAATTTGACTTCAAAAATCATGAAAATGTGTGAACAGATCTTAAAAAAAACAGCCGGAAGAATTCCGCAAACGACTCGGAGAAAATTGCCCATACTTTTGACTACACACCTAG
Organism: Convolutriloba macropyga; assembly: GCF_964194025.1. Taxonomy (NCBI): domain Eukaryota; kingdom Metazoa; phylum Xenacoelomorpha; order Acoela; family Convolutidae; genus Convolutriloba; species Convolutriloba macropyga. The sequence goes on from NC_134471.1 coordinate 29,133,882, forward strand.
AACAACTATTGTGAACGTTGAACCTCCACAAACGCCATAAAAATCTAAGGAAGAGTAGAAACGGCATTCAAAAACAAATTGAATAAAAAACTAGAAAAAATTAATGAGGTTTTTTTAATATTACAAGGAAACATAAAGCCGAGTAAAATTCTTTTCCAATAAGGGCAATGGAAAGTTCGCAAAACAATATGGGCAAGTCATAATAGGCTAAGAAACTTGTCAATTTTTCTGTCAATTTTCCGAAGAAAAGAATGATTTACACCAATAAAACTGTAGTCAATTGGTAGCTGAATATTCCTTAAGTAACAAGCTTCTATTCAAATCCCACTTGAAGCATTAATACAAAAAAAACAGGCAAAAAATCATCAAATTTCGTCTAAAAATCAGCAAAACTGATCAAAACTCTCCAAATTAGCATTAAACTCAGAATTAACTACTTGAAACCTTCAATTCCTATCAAAACAAGCGTAAAACTAATACAATATCATAATCAAACCTCATAACCATCAAAAGTTGCAAAAAAATACTTTTAAAAGCCGCACGTGAACAAAAAATATTCGCTCGCTTAGAGAAAATTTTTTCACACATCTAAATTTCTCGCTCTCTCAAAAACAGCGGTATGAACAAAAACCACTCTCTTTTCGCTCCGCTCTTAACTTTTGTTCAGCCCCAAAATCACTCCAAATTTTTTCACGCGTTTCATTTCCCGCTTCAAAAACCACTCCAATAAAATTGATTAAAAAAAGGACTTCTCCAATACTCCTCTTCGAGTCGTAAAAAGACAGCGCCCCAATACAATTCAAATTCTTTGAATTGTATAAAAAGACAGAGCACCAATACAATCCAATTCTTGGATTGTAAAAAAATAGGAGCGCTATAATAGCCTGCTAAGATGAGGGCGGCTATTAAAAACAATATCGCTGAGCGACTTTCCAGACAGAGTTCTCTTTCCAGTCGAAATTTTTAATCTCTGGGCTGTTTTTTTCTCAAAACCTTCCTATACCACTGCTCGGTCACAAACACGATGTCAAAACAAATGCCACCAAATGTACTAAAATACAATCTACCTATAGTGGTCCTGAAGTCCAGCATGAATTCATTTCGGGTGAACCTAGACAGCAGGTTGCTCTTGCCAACTCCCGTGTTCCCTACTAGAACCACTTTGAACAGGAAATCATAATGATCATCAATTGATTGGGATCTACTCAGATCAGACTGGATACTTCCAGTTGCATGTCTGTTGCGAAGTTCGATGCCAGAATTACCCGTCGAATAATTGCCAAGCGACATTGGCTCACCAAACTAATTACTAACTTATCGTTTGCGTTTAGTTGATAACTATCATAATTATACAAATCAAATTGTCGGGTGTCTATATAGAATAATTTTGATCACAAAATAGCAGTTCAAATTGGAAAATTTACATAGTAAGTATCAAATTTGTCCGTCGATCACGAAGGCGCAGTATCAACAACTTGTTGTTTGTCAGCAATTAGAGCTTGGGGAGCACAACGTAAATAATTGAACGCGGAATTTGCGTCTAGAATGATCTTTAGACCGTAAACAACGCGAATGATTTGGTGTCAGCTTTTAAAAGAAGTTGATCAGAGAACGAATAATTTTCTCACAGCAAAAGAACTATTAATTGGTAACATTATATCTTCAAGCTATTAACAGTAGAGCGAATGCTTTATCTTAACCCGCCATGAACGCTTTCATGCTAGCGTAGTATACAAAAAGCTATTTACAATTTTTTCGTGAATTTTTTATACAGCTAACCATCTTGCTTTAACAAAATCTTTTTCAGGTAAATTAATTCAAGAACAATTAGGCAAATTATTCAAAACAAAAGCAGAGTTCATATCTGTTTACGGGTTTTCGGGCTCCATTAACATATTAGCCCTTTTCAGTTTAACAGCATGTTCGTACGGAGGATTTATTGGAGGTTGCACTGGTTTTCTGTACTCATAGGGTTTATCGTCCAAATTCAAAGGGTAGCTACAATCTGAATCAAACCCACTCAAATCTCCGCATGAAACATACGGGACTATGATTCTTTCCTCTTCAGTTAAACTTGCAAAATCCAGAACACTATCCGGGTTCAGCAAAGGGTTGAACAAAGTGGGTTTACAATTTGTCGGCATCCTAAACCCACGACACACCACGAAAGCCTCGAGTGAGCTGGTACGACTACTTCTCGGTTTCGCAAGGCACGTTTTTTTGAAGTAAAGATCAAGTTGTTTGCATAGAATGTCAATGTCTTTCCCACGGAACACTTTTGCCACAAACGTTCCACCGTCCTTGAGAATATGAGTAGAAATGTTGAGCGCAGCCAAAACTGAAACAAACAATTTGTTATCTTGCTTTTCGAACAACCCTTGTTTTCTGGAATAAGAGCACTCAAAAATTAGTATTGTTTGATTTGGTTCCTTTAAACTGATAATTGTAGCAACCAATCTCGCACTTTTGATTTTATTTCACTTTTGGTTACATACTGTCCCAGGTTAAGCTCAACAAAAGACCCAAAATACTCAATTCGTTGATATTATTGATTAGCATTCTACGGTGCATTATCAATTGATTTTGCGAATAATCATGCACACACCAGATAGAGCCACGGCTCTGAAATGTGACGCCAATTATTCGAATCTCCCTCTCTTAATTGGACCTATTTCCTACACAGAGCTTGAAGATAAGTGAGATACAAATCAGATTAAAAACAAAAATGTTAGGCACGCAAACATAAGTCTCTAATTTCGAGCCCGGGTCTGGGTCGATTGCTTTTTCAGTACTGTTCATCATGTTTCAATTATGAGTTATGAAATTTACAGAGTTCTGATCATGGCGTTTTATAGACTGTTTATAATGTCTTTTTTACCTTTTAATCTGACATTAGACTGAATAGAATGTATAAATACAATGCTTTTGCTCTTGACAGAATGAGTCATAACATGAATTTTATCTGTGCAGTATGGTAAAAAATCTGCACTTATAATGCCTAGGATTTGTTTTAATTATCATGCGTAGGATGCGTAGCATGAACATTACAATTATAATAACAGCTCACGCGTTGCAAAAGCAGCGCGTCTCTTTGGTTTGCTTTTAGTAAATGGCGGGTAATTAATCCTCTCGAGTCGCACTCAATCTCAGCAAAATATAGTTCATGCGTCAACATTAATTAATTAGCCACTGGTATTAACACATCAAACAATTACATCAAACAAATTGAATGACAAGCAGTCTATACTGTAAAGCAGTCTATATCTTCGAGTTTTGCATGCTCGAATTGCATGCTTAACACATCTCTGTAACATATGAACTAGAAACAGCACTCCCCATCCTTTCAGTTGGAACCACCTGAAGTTGATTTCAGGAGGACGTTGGCCGCAGGCACATCACTGGACCGCACTAACCTGCCTTGATCGTCCTCTTTGATGAAGGGGGAGGTCGGAAATTCCATAAGGATGAAAGTTGTCGAGATTGAAGCAAATAAGACAAATCGTAACGAACTAAAACAAAATTTTGAAAAGTATTGAAGGTCATATTGAAGGGGGGCGGGGTAAATACATACATATATACATACATACAAACATACATACATTCATACATACATACATACATACATACATACATACATAAATACATACATACACACACACATACATACAAATGCGTCGCAGTTTTCAGTACAACTTCAAAAGTTCAAAAGGTAAATTTCTCAGCACCAGATCTAAGATATACCGTTAGAAGATAATACATGGTGCAGCCGTCAAAATAATTCCGATAAACCCCACTATTAAATTGAAATACCCCCTCCCCCTATAAAACTGTAAGGGCGTCCCTCAGAGTAAGTGACTGCTGCCGGTGGTCTGTTAAGTTATTCCTCCAAAGGTATATTTCGTTTATGCAGTCCATTCTTTTCAATTTAATAGTGGGGTTTATCGGAATTATTTTGACGGCTGCACCATGTATTATCTTCTAACGGTATATCTTAGATCTGGTGCTGAGAAATTTACCTTTTGAACTTTTGAAGTTGAACTGAAAACTGCGACGCATTTGTATGTATGTGTGTGTATGTATGTATTTATGTATGTATGTATGTATGTATGTATGTATGAATGTATGTATGTATGTATGTATGTATATATGTATGTATTTACCCCGCCGCCCAAACACAAACTTTTAAAACTCATCCTTATGTACCTCATCCATGGTGCCTCATCCAGATGCACCATAAACAAACTTTTAAAACTCATCCTTATATACTCCCAACTAATAATATTTTATATACCCGAGACCCCCCCGCCGCCCAAACACAAACTTTTAAAACTCATCCTTATGGAATTTCCGAACTCCCCCCTTCATCAAAGAGGACGATCAAGGCAGGTTAGTGCGGTCCAGTGGTGTGCCTGCAGCCAACGTCCTGAAATCAACTTCAGGTGGTTCCAACTGAAAGGATGGGGAGTGCTGTTCCCAGTTTATGTGTTACAAATAAAACTTCACCACCTGCCGCCGTCTTAGGACGTGTTTCAGTTCGGGAGTAATGCGAAAAGTATAACACCCTCTTGATCCCTACCCGACCCGTAACCGTCCCGACATCCATCCATCCCCCACCCACCCCCCCCCGCCCCGTACGCGCGTTCGTTTGAAGAAGAAGAAGTGAATTACGTCTACATAGACAGTATAACAGAACAGAGCGTTTCGTTGAAAATATAGCATTTCATGCGCAGCCAAAATTTTAAAGTTCAATTCGAAAATTTCATTTTTTTCTGAAAACTCAATGAACATTATGAAAAACTCAAAACATCATGTTCATCCTACTTTCAGAAAAAAATGCTTTCTGGATTTATACTGAACATACTTGGCTAACAGAGTACCCTTAGGTCACTCTGATTCAGTACTGAATCGTCGATATACTATTGGGATGTACTGATTCAGTAATGAAAGTCTACGACACTCGGGTCCGGGAGTGTTAATTAAAACACGCACGTTCATGTTTTAAAATGCCATAAACCTGCAGTGCCAAAAGTCAAAATGCCAGATGTTGCTATACACATAACCTGAAGTTGACTTCCATGAACTTTCTTTATATCAATTTAAAACCTGCAAATTGCGTGTTATAACTCTGCAGAAGTCACCTCGAAATTCTTTCTCAACAAAATCAAGAACAGAGAAAATGCTAATTATCTTTCCCTTTTCATTTAATCCCATAAATGATTACTCAAATGATCACTTAAATAGGGTGTCCCACTTTTTCATCCCTATGTATTTAACCCCCTATAATTTAACCCCGATTTAGTCACCCCTCTATCATTTCACCCCGATTTTAATCTTTTTTTAAAACAAGGACTATTAAATTAGCAATATAATCATTTGACCATGCCTCGCTGGCCATGGCCATGCCTTAGCGGCCCGTGGGACTTGATACGAAACTATCACAACCGAACATGGGATTAAGTTATCCACTTAATTATGACAAAACATGCCTTTAATGTCGACAGCTATTTGGCGGGATGAACTGATAGACGGGTTAAAAAATACGGGCTTAATTAAATCGGGGTGAAAAGAAGTAGAACCCTTTGATAGACCTATAAAAGAGATAGTTCAGGCTGAAATAGCTCACAAATAACAAACAGAAGTGTTGCCTTTAAAAAGTAGCTCTTGTAGGATTTTAACTTCTCCATTATCTAACTACATATTTTTACTAAAATCGTTAACAGCAAAAATAGAATGTTAGAGGCACTAACTCCATTATTTTTCCAGCACAAAAATGCTCATCTACAAAACAACTTTTTTGGTGGCAAAATTCAATAGCAGAAATAGCAATTTCTTAGAATTATATTTACCAAGTTGGGCTTGAATGTACTCGTCCATGTCGTGCAAACCAGTGACATCTGGCGCCCCGTCACACACAACCAATTCCGCCTTCTCGCCAGACATTAACTCAATTACCTAAAAAAACAAGATTACAGAACAAGGTCAATAAACAAGACGTTAATATATAAAGTAATATAACAAGTACAAAAAATATGCCTGAATTCATCATCACCAAGAAATTAAAAGTTTTAGGCTCTACAGATTATAAGGCTAAATTTGAACTCTTTCTGGCAATGATTCTGAACTCTCATAGCCGATTCGAAGCAAATAACTTGCTCTAAGCCACCCGAGCATTAAACCATTAAAAACATTGCCCACTAGCGTCAAACGAATTGCTCTAAAAACAACCGACTATTGTCGGGCGAATCGCTCTAAAAACAACAAACAATCGTCATTGCGCTGAAACGACAGCCGAGTGCTTGGCTTCGGTATTAGCTAGCTTGGGCTTAGGGACGCTAGCATCAGGGGGGGTCGAGTTTGCTGAGTTACGAGTGGAATACGATGAGGGTTCGACGCGAGTTGAAAGAGGAGCGGGAGAAAAGAAAAAATTGTAAACTTAACCTTAAATCAAAAAACGATTCTTAAAAATAAACTTGAAAAATGCAGAAACTCTATGGAAAGACGGTAGGAAATTACCACAAGTAGTCAATTCAAATCTTTGAAATATTGCAGAAAATCCTAGAGAAAATTAAAAACGCCGTTTATAAATATAAATCATTTCATTGGTTTCATTTAAGTCTTCTACGCTTTTGACAGAGACACAAATAATCGTATATGCAACTTACAGTCAAATAAAGTGAAAGAAAAATTGGTTAATTCGAATGCAAGAAACATCATAAAGTGGTTAAAATTGAAGAAAAAGTTCTGGAGACTATTTCAGCCGTCGCTGCTTTTCCTTTTCAGACACTACGGTTCCTTAAAGCTGAAATCAACGACCGAAAAACCTAGTTGAAAAATGTGCAGAAGTTTGACCATTGTGAATATTTTTTTGAATATTTTTTACTTCCCTTTAAAAATGAGTGAAATCTAAAGATCAATTCAACTGATGTAACAAATTTAGTAGCAATTTGAGTACACAAACCATCTTTCAACTGGAAAACAATTATAACAAAATTCGAAGAAAAACAACAAGCACATATATTTGTATCATGAAACCTTTTAAGTAGATTGCGGACTTAAAACTTATTAAATAGATTGTGGACAAATTTACAAACTGTGTATTTTCAGATCAAAATGAGTTAGGGACTTGAACAAAACATATCCGCCAGTGCCAGCATTGGTTCCACAGGATTATATTCCGTAGACCCGTCGTTCCTAGCTGAACGGGCACTTTTTGTTTTTGTATATTCCCAGATGCGTTATCACGTCTTCAAGAGTTCGGCCTCAAAAAACATAATTCTCGGAGACTCCGAAATAAAACATCAACTTTCCAAACTTCAATAAATTGTCACTACCTGGCGTTCAAATTCGCCACCTTTCAGAGTTTTTCCCACAAGCCCATTCTTACGATCGAATTGTTCTCTTCATTGACGGCAACGACCTATTCAAAGGCGATTTGCCGTCAACCCAAGAACCTCACGAAGTAGCCGAGGAACTCAATAATCTAGCAAACGAGCTAGTTCCGCTTGCAAATAAAAAAAGTGTACGTCATTGGAATACCAAATCGGGGAGATTCCTCTGCTAACAAAAAGCGGACACAAACTTCTAACAACTTAATCCAAAAACATACCAGCAAGGCCCGCTGGGTATACAAAGCATCAGTCACAAAGTCTAGAACAGCCAAAAACACATTAGCAACGACAGCGTCCACCTGAACCAACCAGCCCTTAGTGACTTGGACTCAACCCTAAAGCAGAAAATCCTAACCCCTGTTAACTTCTCGACTGCTCTGAACGTAGCTGGTCATCTAGAAGCGTTTCAGTGTCAGAGGAATTTCTGCAAGTGTGGCTGTTTCAATCCAACCTACTAATACAAGGTAACCTTTTAATCTACTTAAGCCGTCGGTGCCAGTATTGGTTCCATAGGCTACCTATTAAATAAATTCACTTGTTAAGCTTGCCGTCGGTGCCAGCATTGGTTCCATAGGCTCCTTAACTCTTGGTTTTCATTCTCCATTACCCTTCCTCCTTTTCCTTTCTTTGTCGTCGGTGCCAGTATTGGTTCCATAGACACCCAGTCTTTGTCACCTACTTAAGCCATCAACGCCAGTATTGGTTCCATAGAATACTGATTAAATAAAATCATTTGATAAGCGTGCCGTTGGTGCCAGCATTGGTTCCATAGGCTCCTCAACTTTTGGTTTTCATTCCTCATCACACTTCCTCTTTTCATTGTCGTCGGTGCCAGAATTGGTTCCACAGAAAAAATATACTTTTTAAATTTATAGTTGCTGTCTGCCGGCGGTGCCAATATTGGTCCTAAAGGCAGTACATTGCATAAAATAGGCGTTGTCTCCCTATTTTAGTGAGTTCACTGCAAACCCCAACAAATTTATACAGTGCTTATCCAAAATGTCAACCAGATAATCACAATTTTGTAACTTTTGCAATGAGAAACTGAAAAAGCATAAATTCACCTGCTTCTTTTGCCACAAATTTATGCATATGACTTCTAATTGCACGGGTTTCTATAAGACCGACATTGACGTCCTAATCAATTAAGATAAAAATCTCCTTCACATCTGCAATGACTGCAAAGATAACAAAGACAATGCCATCGACAATAAAATCTCTAAAACTGTTGGTCAACTCACTGAAATCTAGGAACAAATGAAAATGTTCGCACAAAGTATAGAAAAACCAAACGAAATGATAGAGACTGTAAAACTTGACCTCAGTGAACTGAAAACACAAAAAAGTTACGCCCAGTCCCTTGGAAATGTAACGAAAGGTGTGACTAAAACAGCCTTTCATAGCACAAAATCAAATGACGGACTTGGTATTCGCGTCCGCGGAGTACCTGAGCTCACGTGAAAATCAGCCCTGATGGCGGCTGTACAAGAGATGCTCGACTTTCTCAACATCGAAGAGAAAAAACAGCAAAATTCACCGCATCTGAAGATACGACTCCACAAAGAGTTCCACGCACCCTTCTGATACATCTAGAAAACCCAATCAACAAAGACCAAGTACTGAAATCAGCTTATCATTTCAAAGATTTCAACAAGCAAGTCTTCGTAAGCCCTGAGTTGTCACCAGTCGATGCTAAAAAAGGAAACGAATGTCTGAAAACTCGCCCGAAAACTAATAGACGAAAACAAATTCGATCCCAAAAAAATTCGTATTCGAAATCTAACAGTGGAAGTAAATGGTGCATGGGTGACGAACACCAAATCCAACGCAAAAAATGAAAACTCCTTCTCAGAAGATGAAGATGGGTCTTAACTAACCTCAATCAAAATGCTAACATTTTACGTCAGAAGCCTTCTAAGCCTAAAGAAGAACGGCATTCTCAAACGCAATCTCAACTGTGAAATACGATCTCCTTTGTCTGACAGAAACTTGGCTAACACCACATGTGCCAAATGCTGCATTGTACTTGCCAAATTACAGCATGTATCAAAAAGATAAAACCTAGATATGTTCACTTCTAAAAATGGCGGTGTTCTAATAGGAATCCGAAATTCGATTGAACATGAGCAAGTAAACCTAAGCCTAGTACATGACGATTATGTGGCAATCAAAATCTTCACTAAACCAAAATACTAATCTGCCGTGTCTACAATACACCTACTGGAAGTCCACTCCTGTGGTTATCTGGACAACTATCAAACCTAATTTATGAAATTGAATTAACACGCTCAAATCAGATCTGTGGAAACTTGATACTGACTGGAGACATAAATTTTTCCAAAAACGACTGGGATTCAAGGAGCTCAAGTGATGATTATGAGAATTCTTTCATTGAAAAGTTGTTTGAATTAAATTTTTTGAACATTGCAAAGAGACAACTTGGATACTGACAGGAGACATAAATTTTTCCAAAACCGACTGGGAATCAATGAGCTCAAGTGATGATTATGAGAATTCTTTCATTGAAAAGTTGTTTGAATTAAATTTTTCGAACATTGCTAAGAGACAACTTGATGTAGTCCTAGTCAACACCCTCGACCCAATTATAAGCTGCGACTTGGACAATAATCCTTTTTCTAAGTACTCCACTAATCAAAAACCTTGCTCTGATCACATCCCTATCTGCACTTACTTGAGCACGTTCATCCATCCCCACGCATCTGCTGGAGAAATCGAATTTGCTTTCAAAAGAGCAAACTGCGAGCACCTAAACGAGCAAATAACGAAATCACCTGTTGATCCGTACTGCTACAGCAATGTGAACGTCCTGGTTCAAGAATGGTACAAATGGATAGACAAGATCCTCGAAGCAAACATTCCTAAAGTCACGCGGCATCGGGCCTCAATGTGTAGTAGGTCGCACCATCAACATTCGATCCAATCAAGAAACTGGAAACTAAAAAAAACGATGCCAGACAATGAATCTGAGCAGTAGCCTCAAAATAAAGAACTTGAGAAACAAATCAATTGAAATGGAGAAAAATCAGTCAAATTTTGAATCAGAAATTTATGCAGGGCGACGGTTCAGTAATATACAGAAATATTAACTTATTCTTCCAAAAAGTGTACAGTAACACAGTTGACTACAAACCAGCAATCTTGAGAAAACTTAATTCTCTCCATATAACAGAAAAATTGATAACAAATGTATCAAGTAAACTACAACTTAACAAGTCAAACGGACCCGATAATTTTTAAATCTTGCTCAGGTACTTTGAGCAAGTCACATGTCCTTCTTTTTCAAACAATGTCCAAAAAAGGAAAAATCCCTTCTTTCTGGAAAATCAGTCAAATATCTCTTATCTATAAAGAGGGAAGCAAAGCAGAAGTGAAGTGCTACAGACCCAATAGTCTACTGTTGTTTTTAAAATTTTTGAAAATGTGATTCTTGACGAAATATTTTCTCATTGTCGTCACAGATTAAACGAAAATCAATTCGGCTTTCGAAATAACATATCGGCAACAACTCAGCTTCTACTGTTTCTCGACACAGTATAACGCAAAATTAACGCAATTTCGTCGGACGACATTAGAGTCACGTCCTTAGATTTTGCAAAAGCTTTTGATAAAGTACCACATCACCTTCTCATAAAGAAAGTCGAAAGTTTTGATGTAGGTAATCTATTATTTTTTTTGCCCTCATACTTAGAAGATAGAAAACAATTTGTCAAAATTGGAAATTGTTGTTCATGTTTAGAGAACGTAACAAGTAGAGTCCCACAAGGTTCCATTCTTGGACCAATACTGTTCTTAATTTTATAACTTGCCAGATGCAAACCCCGATATTGAAGGTTTTGGATTTGCGAACGATTATAAGTTCATTGTTCATGATCAGGCAAAACTGGACAGAAGCGCAAAAAATATTAAAGACTGGTGCCGAGAGAATGGAATGGAGTTAAATGCGAACAAATGCAAGCTGTTAAATGTTAGGGGTAAGCTCACGACATCTATGTGGCCAGGAAATGAAACCAATTGAATCCCAAAATAACCTTGGTTTAATAATTACATCAGACCTCTCATGGCAAGGCAACTGCAACCACAGTGTGCAAAAAGCGACTAGTTCTTTTCCAAATAAAACGAAATATGTCAGCAATCAGCTCAGAGTCAACCAAAATGAACTGCTATACTGGTTATATTGTTCCAATACTGACGTACTGCTCACAATCATGGTTGCCAAACTCCACCAGTATGTACAAATCATGGCCACTAAATGAATTCTAGGAAACTCACTTCAAAGTTACAAAGAACGTCTCATTAGCCTAACACTCTTCCCACTCTGTCACTACGTTTAACTGCATGATCTTCTTCTCTTCCTAGCTATTACACGTAAGGAATTTGACACTCCAACAAATTTTAAAACCTTTGAAGACGAGAGGACAAAGCAACACTGTAGAGGTGAACTGAAAACTGAAAAAAACTGACCAGTCAAATCCGATGAAAACTTCTTCCACCGAACGAAACAACCGTACAACGTTGTAAATAGAAATATTCAAAAATTTGGAGGCAAACTTAACAAACACACTATCACAAAAGCACACTGGCACTTTTTTACAAATCAATTCAGCCTAACAAACAAATGCTCTTGGCGTATAATTTGCAGATGTGACAATTGTAACAATTGGAAAAAAAATTGACAACTGAAACTGGACTGACACAGGGGCACAAATTAAAGCCCCGGGAAACATACCCGAAATCTCTACTACTACTACACTTTTCAGAATTTTATTAATGAAAAACTATTGGCGGTTTTGAATTATATTTTGATATATTTTGTTCATATTTCCCATTTCGTAAGGAAAATTTTGGTTACTATTCGATATTAGCTACCTACCTGGTTATATCAAAACTAGCTCGTCTACCTGGTTTATATAACATTTAGCTGTACCGAATTCTTTTAAAAAACTACTTTAAGAGTGCAAGAAATTTGCGCATTTATAATATTAAACAAATCTAAGTAAGAAAATTTCAAAAAAAATTAAAATAACTTCTAATTAAAAAGTTTTGATTATTCAATAACAATAAGATGTACTGCTAAAGAAGTCTTTTTTAAAATGTTAGGGTTCTATGCAGGTGCAACTGCTGTGAAAATGGACCATTACTGGATTCGAACCAGCATCTCTAACTTGCAAGACCCGTGTGCTACCTATTTACATCAACTGGTCTTAAGCTCTCGAACTTGGGCATCTCTTATAACCCGTTCCAACGTTCTTTCTTGTCCCCCAAAGCTTCATTTCCCTAGCCAAGTATACGTTGAGCAATTCGAGCTTCTTGTCAAGCTTATCTTATGCACAATTTACATTAGATTGTTCTCTCAACCTTCTAACACAAAATAAAGAAAAAAACAAATCCCCCAAGTTTTGTTTTGGGTTGTGAATTTTCCAATGACTCTGAATGTGAAAACATTTCTCTTCATGTACTATTTGATAATGGCAATGAGCTGTAATTCTTTCAGTTTGTAGATGCAATATAAGAAAAATAAACGCCAGTTAAACACAAAAAAAATTGCGGTTTCTGTACTTACGCATACGAATACGGTAACACATTAGGATAATTAAATCAATTATCACAGACGTCTACCCTAATCTAAACATTTATTGTTTAAAGGCAATAAAATTTTGCAATTTTCAGGACAATAAAAGATTTTAATTTATTTTAGAGAACAATTCTTGAAGACAGTTCTTAATAAAACTATCTGTCAGCTGGCGGAAGGCTGTTAAGACCGCCTTAGAGGATTGGAAAATTTTTTGTGATGATTTGCAGAATCTCAAAAATGGCCCTCCTTGGTATTAAGAAAAAGCAGCTAAATTTTTGAGGATAACAAAATGCAACAATAAAAACGCTCTCCTATTAAAAAAAAACAAAACCACTAACTTCGGATGAATTGCTCTCGAACGACAGGCAGGGGCAATTTGATTTAGTTTGAGTGTAACTTACAAATGTTTTATGGTTACAAAAAACAGCCGACCCCACAGGGTCTCAAACCTCGGACCTCCAGGATACCAGTTCAATATCTACACCCCTAAGCTAGAATGACGTTAATTCTTTATCGCTTACTTCAGAAAGAGCAGCTAGATCACATCAAGCGCGAAAAAGTCAAAACAAAGAATGTTCTAGAAGAAAACCGCAAAAACAGCAACGCAAACATTTTGCATAGAAGACATGCGTTTATAGTAATTGCTTCAAACTTCGTTCGAGAGTAACTAAGAAACAATTAGAAACATTTTGAACGGTACAATTTTTCTACATTGTTAATTTTCATGACCGATTGTTCAAGTGAAAATGCAATTAGGTATCAAAAACCTTTTTGGCAGTGCTCTCCTTCGTTATGTCTCCTTGTAGCTGAATCACCCCTGGGATATGCGCCATAGACTGTAAGTCAACACTGATGATTTTGACATTTTCTGAAGAAGTCTGAAATTATTGATCATCAAGCAAACAAAAATTGCTCGGAACATTATCAGCACAGATTAATTAGAACAGTGGATCTTTTCCGTTTGTGCCCCCTTCCCCTACCAAGATAGTGGGTGCATATTATTCGCACCCCCCCAGACGCACGTGCCATATTTTTACATTATCATATGCTATGTAATGACACGAGCTCTGTAACTCGAGGGTACATAACGTCCTGGTGGTGGTGGTGGGGGGCACAAACGGAAAAGATCCAAAACAGCTTACACTCGATTAATGAAAATTGGGATCTTTTCCGTTTGTTCCCTCCCAGCTTAGTGGGTGCATATTATGTGCAACTCCAGACCCATGTGCCATATTTTAACAATGATTTACTATGTAATGACACGTGCTCCGTAACTGGGGGAGTGGGGGCACAAACGAAAGAGATACGAAAAATTGTGCTAAGACAAACTTCGGGATCACTGTCGCTGGTCCTCAGCTTACTGCTCAACACTTGGCTCCAGCTTCCAGGCGCCGCACAGAGGTCGACTGCTTTTGATACATCTTCAAATAGTTTGAACATTTCGGCAAGCTGTAAAAGTTTGTAGGCTGAACGAGCTCGCCAGCCCTCCTCTTTAGCATGGCGGTAATATATGTCTCTCTTATCTTTGGAGCTCCTGCCCATTTCACATCTGAAGGTTAAGAATAAATAAGCTAACATAAAAACTAGTGCAGAATAAGATGCACCACAAAATTTTACCTTATTCTCATTAACCAACAGCGCCTATTTTTTGCAATTTGAAAAATCTCGGATCTTTTCCGTTTGTGCCCCCAGTACGTTATGCGCCCCCCCCCCCCCCCAGTTACAGAGCAAGTGCCATAGCATAGTAAATCATTATGTTAAAGTGCGTCTGGGGGTGCAAAAAATATGCCGCCACTAAGTAGTAGTAGTAGATCAGGCTTCTGGGTACAATTCCACGGGTTATTCACCCCAACAAGTTTAAATTTAGCACGAGTTTTGATTATTAGAGTTTGGGTTTAGACAGTGGGCTGCATTTTCCAGAGGCATAAAATGCGCCATGAGCAGGAATCATTTTCATTGTACTGTAGAAACATTCGCCAATATATGTCGGTGAGAGTTTTCTTGTTGATATTGTCTGAGTTGGATAGTAAAGTACGCCGCAAGATGTTCAACAAGTGTGGTGTGCGGTCAAAGAAATTGGAATCTGCTTTCTTCAGTATTCTTTTTTTTTCACTACGAACTCGTTGTTTGTGCCTTGTCTAGTCATTGTTACAATACCTCGTTTTTGTTCAGAAAAGCCGTATTTGTTCGCGAGTATCTCCAGGAGGAAGAGAAGGTCCTGTAACTCGAAGTAGAACGACAGCGGTAGTAGCTTGAGGCGTTCAAGTCTCTCTCTTTGTATGTTTTACTTGATGGGTGTTCATGATCCACAATGTTGCTTTTCTTTGTAGCCTTTCTTGCGCTTTCATATCTCCCCTACTGGCATACCAAACTTGGGATGCGTAGGCTACGACAGGTACAACATAGCCAGTATATGTGTTCAATTTAGTTTTCCAGCTTGCGATTTTTGAGATATGTTTTAAGAAATAGAATGATCGCCAGGCTTTGTTGAGTCGAGTGTTACAATTCAAGCTCCACGTCAGATTATTGTTTATCAGAACACCAAGGTCCCGTTGGTTTTCAGCAAGAGCGGTTCCATTGAGGCTACCTTCAAAACTTCCTCGGAGGCTCAGGCTAGCACATTTTTTGGCATTGAGATTGATTTCATTTTCTATACTCCAGTTGCTGATTTGATTAATATCAATTTGGTGGTGTGCTGCTGATTTTGAAATTAACTTGTTTTCGTCTGCATATGCATGAGCAATGGTGAGGGTAACTTAATTACACAGGTCGTTCACATAAATGATAAAAAATAGGGGACCCAGTATAGATCCTTGTGGAACACCACGGATGACGGGAATGTATAGAGATGAGGCGTCACTTATCCTTACGCGTTGAAGTCTATGCCACAAGTAACTACCTATCATGCTGAGTAGTTTTCCTCCTAGTCCGTGCTGAGACAATTTCTCGACAAGTTTTTCGACGAGGAACCGATTAGCCTAGATACAGAACATGTATTTCGTCATGTTCTTGGAAATCATAATTATTTTGAAGTTCGTCAACAAAGAGGAGGAGTTGTAGTACTGCCGAGCTGTTCTTTCGAAAACCAAACTGTGCATTGTTTAATTTTGTGGACAGAAAAGTGTATATTTCGTTGAACACAACTCATTCAAAAACTTTGGATAAGTTGCATAGCACGCTGATTGGGCAATATTGTTCAACGTCAGATTTATCTCTGTCCGTAAAGATTTGACTGACATCGCATTTTTATTAAACAGCTGTGGATATCTGACTTTGTTTATAAAAGTCTGGAAAATAAATAATAGACTTTGACAGGCATGGAAGATTTTTCAAGATTAAGTTGCCGATGTTATCAGGCCTAGTGGCTTTCGTTACGTCTAGGGAGGTACGGACAGATTCCACATCCTTTTGGGAGAATCTGCGAGTATTCAATTGAGCAACATCATCTTTTGAGTCTTCAGTGAGCTGGTGAATTTCAGTCAAAATACTTGCAAAGAAATGTTTGAACATTTCACATTTCTTTCTATCATCTGCAGTTGTTTCGCTTTTGTATTGCATTATATTTGGAACTCTTCGCCGCTTTTGAATACTTCTTAGGTATTATCTGAATGCAGGAAAACCGTCAACTCTTGAAGAGTTTCTCTTCAATTATGACTTGATCATCCTCAATTGCCCTCTTGACCTTCGTTTCTAGTTTTTTAAGAACTGATCTTGTCTACAATACTGAAGCAAAAAGGCGAAAAAACTTCATTGGAAATTGCGCTTGAGAAGTTTACCCAATCTGTTTCCGTATACTCATACTGAAATACTGTAGGTGAATTTTTTGCATATTGCGTACTCCTCAAGCACGGATCGCATCGCTACGTGGTCGGAGCATTTCTTGTTATCTAGTGAAAACAGATTTGTAAAACCTTGGTCTAGAGTACAGGACAGGAAAAGTTCGGGTTTTTTGACTAGGAAAACGTCGAGAAGTTTTTGTTTGGTTGATACTAAAGGTTGAGCGAAGCCGTGATGAGCGAGTTTTTCCACGATTGGATTATCGTAATCGTCTTCCGAGCACATTGCCACCTAATCAGTGTGATTCATGTTGAGGTCACCGGTTATCACTACTAATTGATTATCTTCTAGGGCCGTGCTGTGGAGGAACTTAAGAAGCGCGAGTATGCTTTGTAGTGGGTTTTTGTATGAACTCCTTTTCGGTGGGTTGTTGTTGCAGCAGAGGAAGGTGGTCTGACCATAGGTAATTTCTACGGCAACATGTTCGCCGAAGTTTTTGTTTCTATTACTTCGTGATTTAGGTTATTCAGAGCTAGCATGACACCACCGTGTTTTGTGGCAACAGTGTTAGATTCGCGATTGATTCGAACAATGATAAGATCATCTTCGTATTTTTCTCTACTTGTTTGGGCATTAGACTCCGGAACTCCTTTTATGCGGACACCATTGTAGTCTTTTTCTTTCCTGCTTTAGAGGACTTTTTGTGTTTGCATTGCGCTCTGCTTCGGAAATTTTGATAGGAATGGTTTCTTTAGTTTCAGCTATCATTTTTCGATTTTTCTGGAGTTCGTCAATGGCATTCGTGATTTCAGTGAGCTCTTGGACGTTGTTGTTCTTGCCTTCCGTTATTGACAAATGTAAATCTTCGAATTCCCTCTTGACTTCATTGAGACTTTCCATCACTTCGCTGCGTTCGCGGGTGACAACCATGTTGTTGAGCAGCTTGTCTCTCTGGTTATTGGCTTATTGGCTACTCATTCATTGCAAAATAGTGGGATGTTTTGGTTTATTTCCAAAAGACCGTAGATGGCTTTTTGAGTAATGCCAATGCAGTTGGTTGTAAAAAGCATAGAATCGCCACATGCAACGCATAGGAAAATGGCTTCTCGGGCACTGATCGCTTGTGTGCAAGTTTTGCAGGTATACTGTTCTTGTTCATGTTTAAAATTTGTAATTTTTCGTTCAACTTCACCGGCAATTTCTAGGGAAATAAACCTCCGGAGTCCCCAGTTCGGTCCAATAGGAAAAATTTGAAAGGGTGAACGAAACTACAACTTACAAACTTACCAAGTTCAGGACTGGCCTCTGTTCTTTTTGCGCGTCTTTAGTAAGCAAATCTTATTTAACTAGGTCTTCGGATATGTCAGGTGTACCTTCTCTTCTGACGTAAAAGGGTGTGGCAATTTGGTGTATGTATAGGGTCAGATAATTGATTTTTTTATTGAGGTGTTGCTGGGTTGTTGATGTTTCTTCGATGTCGGAATATTGTGTTGTTAATGACGTCGTGCCAAATTATAATATTTCGGTTTTGTCGCAGACTTCTACAATAACAAAAGATGTTTTAGAGAATCTTGAGTGGATGGCAGTAAGCTGTTGGGCAAAAACGGAAAAGATCCAAAATCTCCATTAAAAGAGCTTTTTGCCTAAGAAAATTGTCGCTCAACTGCAATCATGCACTCGTAATGGGCAACAGGGCACCACTTTTCACATAATTACACATCAAGAAAACTGATTTATTCTATTTTGGCTACCCAGTGTTTTTCATAAATAATTGTAACAATTCAGGCTTCAGTATCCTGGCACTCGTGCAAGTAATTCCTCATTGATTGGTTAAATTGAACTACAGTAGAAGAAATTGTATTCATTGTGGTGATACACATTACCATGTGCATTGGCAATATTCCCACAGAAGCTAGAGGCCCCACAATAGTTACAGATAAGTCTAGTATAAATGAAAGAAAGAAATCTGAACTCATAGTAGAACAAGATATTGAATCATTTCTTTTCTCTTAACAAAACCTTGAGATGATCAATAGAACGGTTTAATGATGTTTCGTCTCCGCAAATAGGATCAACAAAGAAACCATTAACAATCAAGTAATTCAACAGAACATATTCTCTCCAGGCCAATGTATTATTATCTGAGGGTTTATTTAGGCGTGGTTTCTGAGGCCAGACGAGATGCTCCTCGTAGTAAGGCAATCTTTCACGACAATCTGATAAAGGCTGATAGGATACTGAGTAGGCAAATTAGCATTCACTGCTTTCAAAACCAATTTCAATAATTCCAGAATGTTTAAATTGTATACATTTAGGATAGCAGATTCTGAGAACAGGCAGGATACACTTTCTCTGATTTTTGAAATATATCAACATCAGCAGTTTTTTGATAGATGTGACCTAACTTAGATGTACATCCATAGCTTGAAGGACCATCTCGAATAATCTGTTTTTGTCTAAATGAAAGCCCATGTACTTCACAAATCAGTTTCTGTCTAAATGAATGCCCAGGTACTTGGTCCAGATACCAAAGGTGTTGTATCTTTCGCAACATATGCATGTCGAAATAATTGCGCACTAATCAGAAAGTCATATATATATATATATATATATATATATATATATATATATAGATATATATATATATATATATATATATATATATATATATATATATATATAACTATAATGAAACGGAGAGGGCCGAGAATTAACCCTTGTGGGACACCGCTACTGATTACTTTGAGGTCTGAGAACGATAATTTGATTAACAGAGTCTGTTGCCGGTTCAGCAAATAACTGCAGAACCAACTGAAAATGACTCTTCTCACGCCATAATTGTCCCGTTTCTCAACAATAAAATCAAGATTAACGAAATTGAACGCTTTACTAAAGTCAAGAAAAATACAAAATGGTTCTGAGGACATGTTAAATTGTATTTTCTCAACTATCTTTGCGAATGCCAACACCGTACTACATCTAGTTCGAAATTGTTTTTCATTAAATCGGTCTTTGTTCGTAAAACTCTACAATCTGTTATAAATATCGCGTTCGAAGACTTTGCTAAAAGCGGGCATGATTGATACGGGCCAATAATGGCTCACCTCAAACACTGAGCATTTTTTTTAAAGCGAGCGAAGTGTGCCCTTTTGATACAATCTGTTGAAATTCCTCGAGAAATTGAACTGTCTATAAGTGCAGTTAAGTATGCCAAAATCACTAGAAACATAGAGTTCAGTACATTCACAGAGATACTACCAAGTTTTGTTGATTTATTAGAATTATGTGCGGTCACTATTTTCTCCACCTCTTCATCGCCCACTAGAAAAAACAGTGACTTTACGGCTTTCGAAAAACTTACTTTTTTGCAAGTCTGATAAAGAGGATTCAGTTTATTGCCAGCAATGGTCGTGAAATAATCATTAACAAATCAACTATAGTCTCTACATCATCAACAAAAGCGCCACCTTCGAATTTAAATGATATTTGTTTGCTCTCTAACTGGTCATTGGTAATTTCGTTAATGCCTCTGAAGGTGTTGCCTTTTGTTGATTATGTGTGCAGGACTGTATTGGTATAATATTGACATTTATTATTCGCTACTAGCCTGTTGACCTCTTTCCTAGTTACTTTGAATTCCAAAAGGAATTTCAAAAGATTTCTGGACTTTTTAAATTCACTATTTCCTTTCACTATTGCTCGCTGAAATTCCTTTACAAATCAAAGTCTTTTTTCCGACGAAAAAATATTGTCTTCATTGTTGTATGATTCTGGATGACAGACACAAAACATTATTGAAAGAATCCATGTCACCATTGGGCACATCATAGAAATGCATAAGAAAAAGCTGTCTTTCGAGATCAAGCAATTTTCTGCTATGATCAGCTTCATTACGCAGAAAGCTTATACGTTGCTTTCGCAAACTCAGTCTTTTGTTGCAAAAATCATAGGGCATAGTGACGGATGTAGTTTAGTGATCGGTCACGGTGTTTGTAAGAATTTTGATAATCAAAAACATATTTCTGTTACGTATTATATGATCATTCAGAGTAGATGATTTTTTATCGATCCAAATTGCTTCAGCAATGACTTGTTCCATACCGTGATTTTTGAAAACACAGTTAGGCTTTGTTTTTAATTAGGCTTTCTTGCTTGAGTGATCGATGTTCATATAACACACTAAGCATAGGCAATCAATATTTTCGAAGAATTCTTCAAGAAACTTATCAAGATCCACTCTGAAACTGCTCGAGAGTTGAATGGCAAATTATTAACATAACCCCAAAAAAGTTTTTTTGAAAGAGTTTTTTACTTAGTAGGAATTTTATCTAAATTTTATCTTTTTTGTAAGTTTTATCTGTGCTAAATACTTCAGTTTAAATGGAATCATGCACATATAGTTGATTTTAATCATAAGGAATCTGCTCCGAATTGATCGTGCGAAATGGACATGCAACGGCCCAGGGCTTCTAGACGCAATCAATTGTCTTGTGTTTTCTTTTGGTGTTTGTATTTGTTTTCTGAATCTTTTTTGTTCGTTTATTGGGTACTTTAGTGAAATCATTCTTGTCTTCTGTTGATTCATCAGCTAGGTAAACCAAGGCTTGAACGAAGAGAGAGCCTAAGTCTTTTGAAGAGTAAAATTAGGCCTCGGTACAGAATAATCGAAAGGTCAGGTTTTTTGACCGTAAGCAACTTTTAGTGAAAAATCTCTTTTCTATAAAGAAAAATCGTACATCTAAAAGAGGTTCCTGCACAAGGTGTAGTTCCTGATTGTGGCCTCTCTATCACACTTTGAGTTACTGTTCCGAATGTGACAATAATAGCATTTTAATTGTCGTAGACAGAAAATAAACTAAGCAACTCTAAAAAAGCAGCATATATATGCAATTTATGTACAACCACTCGGCGAAACAAAATTTAAAATATATTAAGATAGAGTTTCATTTAACAATTTTGTTCAAACTAAAACTGAGTTGTTGTTCCTGTTGTATTAGAAATATTGTTGATAATTAAGACAAAAAAGAATAGAATTAAAAGAAAAGAATTTGCATTTATCATTAGTTCAATGGGCATGGGTGGGTTTCGAACCCGCTCGTGTTCGCATGCTTGTGTTTTTTGATATTAGTTAACTGCTCTAATTTGCATTGGGTAACGGTAGTTTTTTGTTTGAAAGCTGCGTTTTTGTTGTTCAAATTGTATCGAACAAAAATTGAGACACGAAAAAAAACGATTTTAATAGTTTCGAATCACCGAAGTGCGCATTTCTGGTGCTTTTGTAACGGACTAAGCTAAGTTTCACGTAAGAAATTTAGTTTTTTTCCAATGCAATAAAAATTATGTTCAGTGCAATTAACGCTTAGTTGTAATCGTTCATTCATTTCACAAAACAGCTCCACTCTATATATTGGACTAGCAAGAACAAAACTTTTCGGATTAGTATGAGAAGATGGAGACGATTACTTAAAAAATCAAACAACCTTTCCACATGAAAAGTAAAAAAAGTCAAGAGGTTAGAAAAGTTAGGGAGTATAATAAAATCCAAAGTAGCAAAATAAGAAAGTTGTAAAAACCAAAACGCGCAGAATAGGATTCATTTTGGTGATCAAATTGGATTTTTTTTCTATATTTTTCTTTTTAACCAGGGGAACATCGAGAATGAGCGAGGTTGCAATTGCTGACCCTTGTTAAGTTTAAAGCTTATTCCAATAGTTCCATCGATAGTTAAATAAAAAAGAGAGTGACTAAGGAAGAATGCGAACTGCTTTCCATTAGATTTGTTCTTTTCAAGTTTGCTTTTTTAATAATGGCACCATTTTTTCAAGTTCGGACAAAAAAGACGTGTTGATACAGCTACTGAAAGCAAGATCAGCCTTGAAAAAAATACAAGCACGACTTGAATAGGATGGCCCTGGAACTGTAAATGTAAAATTCATTGCAAAAAATCTTTGACGGTGTTCACAATTGTGCTGTTGCATATCTATTTGAGAATAAAATCAGCTAGAATAAACTTTGTTCCCAAGTTCAATTAATACTGGTAATAAAAGGGAGATGTGATTAGCTGAAAACCATAAAACCACTGAAACAAAACCAGACGTTGCACAAAACTGAATATCTTTTGAGTTTTTGTTTCTCTTCAATATAAATCAATGGAGAGTCAAAGAAAAGAGTAAATTAATAAAAGCAAAAAAGAAGAGAATAACAAAGTATAGCGCAGTTGTCAATCAATATTTAAGCGTACAGATATCGAAGGTGGCTGTAATATGTTCAAACTCGAATTGACCGGGCGAGACGTTGTCTAAGCAAATAAAAACAGCAAAACGATATGAACACAGAACGAACTGTATTTGAACCCGAATTTATTAAGCGGCTGGCTAAATACTCGTAAAAATACTGAATAGCTTGAATTTCTCATTTGCCAGACAGTTAAAATTTAGAAAACCAACAGGAAAAATAGCCACTTTTGGCTTCAATCTGCTCTTGATGAGATATGTTAACTACTGTTCACAAAACTATCCGCATCGAAGTTTTGCCTTGTTGTA
Source organism: Convolutriloba macropyga (assembly GCF_964194025.1). Lineage (NCBI taxonomy): Eukaryota > Metazoa > Xenacoelomorpha > Acoela > Convolutidae > Convolutriloba > Convolutriloba macropyga. The sequence continues at coordinate 29,157,182 of NC_134471.1, forward strand.
TTTGGAGGGAGACTCAAACCGCAGTCGAACATTTTTTTTCCTAATTATTTTCAAAGCCTTATTAACCACAGCGCCACTTTGCTCTTCTTCAACACGTTAGAAAACTGGTTGTAATTTACTGAACCGAAGATTTGCCTCGAGGAACAATATGGCGCGTTTATTAACAATACAATCTTGCAATGAACAGATTGGGATTAATGCAATACGAATCAGCATATAATTTCAACACTTCCAAATCAGCACAATTTTATATAAATAAAAAATTTCAGAAATCGACAGAATTTTTTTCGCTCTTAGCTTATCCCTTACCTGAGAATTTTACGTGTAATTTAAACTCGAGATTGCTCATAAAGTAGTCAACATGTACGGTCCTTCGTTTTTTGAAAGTCTGTAAAACCAAACACCGATCAAAAATCTGCTATAACTGTTTTATCTTGAGAGTTGAATGAAAAAAGACAAAAGGGAAAACAAAAGCAAATAAGAGAAAACTAAGGGTATTAACCAGATGGAAAAACTAGGACTGACCTACAGTGGAAATGGAAAGCTAGCAGTTGGACAAACCCCAATTGTTATCGAGTGGCATAGTTGTGAAGAGCGCAATAACAAAATGTATGAACAATCCCTATTACGTTTTGAGTTCAACGCCAGAAAGTTTATATTTTTACCTCGAGGCAATTCTTCATTCAACTTTCATCTTTACTGTCGGAGATTTTTGCTCACTTTCTTATATAGCTGTCAGACAAATGAGGTTTTCCTGCTATTCATTATTTTTAGGAGTATTTACCCGGCCGCTTGCTTAGTATATTCGGGCCAAATACAACTCATTCTCTGTTCATTTTGTTCTGTTGTTTTCATCTGCTCAGCCAACCACTCGCCTAGTCAATTCGAGTTTGAACAGATTACAACTTTCTTCGATATCTGTAGGCTTAAGTATTGATCAATAATTGCGCCTTCTTTTATTACCTTTCTCTTCTGTCTTTGCTTTTATTATTTTACTTTTTTCTTTGACGCACCTCTGAATTGGATTGAAGAGAAATAAAAAATCGAAACGGACATTCAGTTTTGTGCTACGCCTGATTTGGTTTCAGTGAATTTATGTTTTCGGTTAGCGTAGCTCTTTAAGCTAATCAGTGCTTCAGCTGATCACCATTCCAGTTTATTAAAAGTTGTATTTCTTTGCGTTTGAAATCAAATTTGTTCGTAGATGATTTTTTGCTCTAACGCATATGCAGCAGCACCATTGTGAAGACCATCAAAGATTTTTAGCAAAGGTTTTTACATTTACAGTTTGAATTCCAACCTATACAGTCTTGCCTTATTTTTTTCACGGCTCTTCTCGTTCTCAGAAAATTCATCAACACGTCGTTCATGTCCGAAACTGAACAAAAAATTGCGATTGTTAAAAATTCAAACTTGAAATGAAGAAATAGAGTGGATTGCAGTTCGAATCCTTGTTCAGTAAAAAAAGAGCTAAGCAACAAAATGCGCCAGTGTTTTTCTCACGGCAATGCATCTCTTGAATCAGAAAGCGACTAACCTCTGTAAACATACAAAAAACAGGAAATTTTTCTCTTTTTAAAACGAAGAGCAGATGCAGAGATAAGAACCTTGTTATTGCGCTGTGATTTTTCTATTTTTATGGTTGCTAGATTCTAGCTCTATGGGTTCTAAATCTATAACCCCTCATTCGTTCTTCGAGAGTTTTATAACTCCAGCAGTTCAACAAAACTTTTTTAGGGTTAGCAAAAATCATCGTATATTACGCCCTTACATGAAACGGGACCTTTCAACATGGTAGAAAACATTGGTCGAATCATTATTTTATGTAGATACTCATTGGTATTCGAATGTATTTTGTTTGATTTTTTTCTCCAAATATGAAATCTTTAATTTGCAAACAACAGCAGGGATTCGTGAAATTAAGAAGCAAGGTAACTCAAATCATTCACTTCTTAGATAAGTATTATAATAATTGGGACGATTGCTTTTTTGCACATTCAGCTTATTTTGACATCAGGAGGGCCTTTGACACTGTTCCTCGTGACCTATTGCGGTCGAAATGTCAAGTTCTTGACTGTTGTTTGGTTTTATATTACTTTTTGAGCGTTATCTTTTTGTTCGCTTACATTGCGTCAATGTAAATGACACTTTCTAGAAAGTGACATCTGATTTAGCACAAGGAAGCGTCCTCGGACCACTTCTTTTCTGTTACTTATCAATGATATGCCAAATATAATCTCACGTGGATCTCTTACATAATTTTACCCCCCTTGGCAGGCCAGTTCTAACATCATTTTAGTTCTAGGGTGTAATTCCTCAAAAGTTTTCTCCTTGCAGCCCATTGCAGCCCACACTTACATCGCAAATTTGGCCTAGGAGAGGAGGTAATTTCTCAATAGTCCTCCCATTGCAAACCATTGCAGCACAGTCTGACATCGCAATTTTGCCAAGACGGTAATTCCTCAAAAGTCCTCTCGTTGAGACCCATTGCAGCGCAGTCTTACAAAGCAATTTTATCCAAAAGTGGGTAATTTCTCAAACGTCCTTCCATTGCAGCCCCTACTCTTGCGTCATTTTGTACCCCTCTCCCCAAGACCAAATTAACCCCTCACTGTTTGATCAATTTACCCCCCATAGAGAAACGACCCCCCCCCCCGCGCCCACTCTTACAACACAATGTGAGGACTCCAAGGAGGACATTCGACCCGGGTTTTTTAGCATGTTAACAATATGTGCTGAGCAAACATCACAATTCCAAGTGACAATGCTCTGAAATGTATTGAGAAAACAGTTCCACAATGTGTACTTTATTCTACCATTGAATCAAATTTTAATGACAAAAGAGTAGAGCAGTCACAAGAAAGCCTTAATTTCCATAATCTGGCATTTAAATGGACATAGATTGCATTTTAAAAATGTATTCAGGCCTGATTATTTTAAGCTTTTTGTAATAAAAACTTTTTCAGCCTTTTCCTCGCGTTGCAATAATAGTTAAATACATACCAATGTTAGAAGGACAAAAATGTGGTTTAACATGAGGGGACTATAAAAAAGCAGTTTTGTAAAATTTATTGCTCCGTTTAATTAGATGCAGACTTTGCCACAAATGGGCCTTTTTATATTCTCTCGCCCCTTTGGGCGTGTATACGACTGTGTTTTGTACCTTTCATTCAGCTTCTCCGTTAAACAGGGAAAAATAATTTCATCAATGCTGCAAGTGACTTGAAATTAATAAAAAGATGGGAGCTACGATTTATCCTCAAAGGATTGCAGCAAAAAAAACCATGAAGGAAGGTAGGGTGCACTGAGGGGTGTAGTTGAAGGTGTGGTAGTAGGTAAAGTGGTAATTGGTGTGCGTGTGTCGGTGTGTGTCTTATGTGCGCTCTTGAGTGGGGGGGGGGGGTAAGTAAAGTTGAGGGTAGTGGTGGTTGGTTCAAAAGAATTCAAGAAAATTTAGGCTCGCTGTGTCTGTGTGGGACTGTGGTCTATATACTCCCGTTAAATACCCTCCCAAGCTAATCACTCTGTCTAGGGTAAAAAGGGATCTTTACATATATGTATACAGATATATGTATTTTGAGAGTTCCATTGTGTGTGTGTAATAGAGGGATGTGTTTCTGGCTACATCATTGAGAGGCTGCTTTGTCCATCTTGCTATTCTTCATTTCTTTCCTTCTATCTTTCCTTCTCATTCCTCAATAGTTGGGATAAGGAAATTCTTCACGTGTCTAATGTCAACCTCTTCCTTTATAACCCCGCCACTGAAGAGTAGCCCTTGTTATCTTATCCAATGCCTTATAATAGGATGTGTCACAATAAGCCGACTTAAGAGCAGCCAAATGGAATGACTGCTCTTGCAATATACGAATTCTCTTTCATGCAAGATCCTAATCGTTACTTGCAAGTTTCTTGCATGATCTTGAGAATCCATGGCCGTACGGCCGATATTCGACTAGGATGATCAAATTTTTCATAGCTGGTCTGAAGATCTTTGATCTATTCTCACCAAAATGTTCCAAGATTTTGCTATTCTTATTGAGTTTGTGTGCAAAAACGCAGCCTTGGTCGGTGTTTTTCTCAACTACAGGCTTTTTAAAATGATGAAATTCTATATACAACTGATATTGAGCAAGTCAAAACAGAAGGCGGTTTTACAACGAGCTACGGCTCTATTTCGGTTGAGTGAGCGGTCGTCCAAAATTAGGTGTTTGTGTTCCGGTGGCTCAAAGCTGCCAGAAATACATGAGCAAACCTGGACTGAATAGAGGGAAAACATGAGTGAAAAGAGGGAAAACAGAGGAGGGGAACAAAAACAGAATATGAAAAAATGAAAGAAGTGAGCGCAATGAAAAGAGACAGAAAAAGAAAAGCGGTGTAAAACAGTCTATTATATTTTCAGGTGTTGCCAACACTGGTCGACAGGGTGTTTAGCCGACAAGTAAAAACAGAAATTTAGCTGGCAGCTTATTAATTCGGATGGATCGGGTCTTTCCCATTATAGGCCCCCATCTCCTAGCTTAGTGGCTATACATTGTATAGCCAAACATACCGTAAACACTACAATGGGGGCGCGCTATAATTTTGGGTAATGGGTAAGAATAGAAACGACCCCTTTCGTCGTCAAATCTGATTGGTCAAAATATCATTAGTTCGTCCAACCTGTGTATAATTGCTGTGCGGTCGGGTTGTCGGCTTAAACTCTCACCTCTTTTGGTTGTCGACTAAACCCCCAGTCGGCCAATTTGGCGATCGCCATCTTTTTCCAAATGAATATACGCCTAACCAACTAGTGGGAATAAGCCGCTCTATTGCACCGCCATGCATCTAATCCATCCATCCATCCATCCATCCATCTATCTATCTATCCATATATTAATTCAGTTCACCATCAGCAATACATCCATTCTCTTTTTCCACTCTTTCACATTTACCTGTAAGCTATATGTGTGTGTTATGTTTGTATGCGTATGTATGTATGTGTATGTGTGTGTGTTGTGCTCATTCAGTTGTTATTTATCTATTAATATCAATTAGCCGACACTGTAATAGCCGATAAGTGGCTGAAGCGATTGCTTGCTTCCTTCGTTTACTTTGGAATTGAGCATTTTTATACAGAACCCTTAAATATTTTTTTTCTTGGATAAACTTAATTTCGTATTAGGAAACATCTAGATCTGCATCAATTTTTAGCCCAGTTTTTCGATTTCATAATTTCAAATGGAAAAGGGCAATTTGTTTTAAAGAAATTTATTTTTGGCAGTTGAATTTTATTTTCTTAAGAAAAAAATTAAGTCGGCTGACAATTTACTGATTTTTAACGTTTGATAAATCTTGTAAAAATAGTACTTTTAAGTGAAAAAAAAGGAGAAAAATGCCGTTAATTATCGCTCGTCCTTTACAGTTTAAAGCTGATAAAATTCTGCCAAAACGCGCGTTCGCTACTGTAACCCATATTCAGTTCTGCCATTTAGTCTGAAATTGCTGCCTGCTTTTCTGATGGGAGTTTCAAAATACGCCGCCATAGTGGAAAAAGGACGCAAGAGGAATGACAACGAACAAGGAAAAAGACGTTGTATAATTCTGTAAACACATTCAATGAAAAAAACTGATATTCTCCAAACAGAATTTACCATTTAGTCAATTCTACCTCAATTTTACTATTCCTCCTTTTTTTTTAGCTTCAGTTCTTTATTTTACTATTTCTCAAAGATAGTTCAATTACAGTGTCTTTATTGTGATCTTATTTTGGTGTGTTATTCTCGCATTGTTTGTGTGTGGCGTCTTAAACAACGCAATAAGCGAGATATTAGAGCGGTTATACACCGTCCTTTTTCTTTGTAATTTCCTTATTTGCTTGATTGCCTCTCGACCGGGATTGTACCAATTGAACCGATGCCAATTTTGTAAGTGTTTTTGAGACAATTCTACAAATAATTCATGTACCGCATTCCTTTCTTTATCGATGCTGCTTTACATTATACCTTTCCCTTGAAAAACGCGTATACTGGTTTTGGAATTGAACTATAAATAACACAACACAACAATGTATTTACCTGAGGAGAGACTATAAAATGGTAAAATCACCTGAACTCGAATAGAGAGGTAGGACCAATTTTTTTAAAATACAGGTTGCTTGGTTTTGTAATTAAAGTAGCTATTATAGTTCTTTTTGACATAAGGTGGAAAAGTAGGAAGCTATGACGTAAACTAAAGTATACTAGAAACTTGTTGCTGTTATTTAAATTCTAATGACGTCACAGGGAAAACAAAAAATAGTCTTTGTTATTTTCATCAATGACAAGAAAGTTAGCAATGTTGTTGGTTGGTTATATTTAAAGGTTAGCAAATAGCTAGCAGATGAAAGCAGCCTTAGTCTAGACCTGAAATTATGAAAAGACCTATTCATTCCAGGTGGGTGGGGGGGGATATTGAATTTTAATAAACGCGGCCGAGGACCCTAATTAAATTCGAGGCTAATTCTTTTCATAAGTCCAGCCAAATTCTTTTCATATACAAAAATGGGTCAAAATAAAAAGCTCCGCAAACATCTGGGTTCGATATCTCGACCCTCTCCGTCCGTACCCAATGGTTAAACAATTGCGCCAAAGTCGAGGACATCACTTAAAGTCCGGACAAAGTCTTTTCATACCAAAAATCTATCCAGGACAGTCATATCATGCCTTATATCGGTCAAGGACGGTATTTTTTTTATTAATTCCAGGTCCAGACAAGGGAGCAAAAATTAGGGAACAATGTGTTCATTTATTGTCCAATTATTTTTGTTCCCATCCCAAAATTTATTTGAGGTGTTAGGAACTATGCATGACTGGCTTTTTTGTTCAGTTAATTTTGCCGCCCAATATCTTTTGCGGAGATATACAAAAATGGTCTGTGAAAATTTTTTGAAAATCTCAATAACTCCTCGAAAAAACTTTCTGAACTTTTCATACCCAAATGAAAAAAGTTTGAATAAAACTATCTTCACTATTTTTCAATCAAAACCAGTAGATGCATTGGGTTGCCGCAAAAATACTAAGCCTTGGCCAAAGAAGAATGGCAAAAGTATCAAATTTTATCCATTTTTTCACCAGAGAAATATTTTATTAAATAAGATTCTTTTCCGTAGAAAAAGTATATAATGTTTCAAACAATAATTTTGGTTCCTGCGTAACCGCAGCGGAACAGCATTAGGCCTACGGCAGCCCCTTCTCAGCTGCCCTTTTTCTAATTGTTCCCCACATTTCAGATTGATATTTTTATGAGCTACATTGCTCTTTTCTGGTCACTAACGCCACTTTTTTGCGTCTGAAATTTTCATGTTGTACCATAATTGCAGCCAACAATGGTCAGGGTATGGTCAACCTGGAGCATTGGTTTAGTAAGAGCTCATCCTCACACAGATAGCTTTACGGAGGCAGGGGATTGAGCTCTCAATCATTGGCGTGTGCATTACACAACATACCTTTTGACTATCACGCCACTTGAAGACTGTAAAATTAATTAATTGTGCGATCTCTGTTGTCATTTTTTATCCAGCAATTCTGTGTTCATAAGATAAGTTTTTTGTATTTTCCGATTTTTTAATATTTTTTCATGAAAAATTCCCTTTATTTTCTTTGTTTAAATTGTCTCTTTTATGGATAGACAGCAAAATTATTAAATGCTGGTTTTGCAAATTTTTGTTGCTGGGATGAACAACAGTTTTTAGAAGTCATTTAGCAGTTACGATTTTTACTTATTTTTTACTCTCTTTTTACTAATTTGATGTCATTTTTCTTCATATTTTCCTAGCAGGTATGAAATAAAACTTGGCAGGAGCAGCTGATTTTTTTTCTTGCTTTACCTGTTCTGTTTCCAAAAGCATCACCTCTAATGACTAAAGGAATTTGTTTTGAAAATTGTTGATGTATCCTATTATCTGTCAGAACATTTTTAAGAACAGGTTTGGGGCGGTATGTGCATACGCTCGTCCTTAAGTCTTGTTTGCTTATATTCTTACGCTATTTTTAATATTCATTTTGTGTGAAGTGACGGAAAACTAAAACAAATACGAAACAAAATTTCTAACGCCACTTTAAATTTTTGTTGTCAAGTTATTCTTCTTCGTGGTTTGTCAAGGTTTTTTGTCGGGTTTTTTGTCAAGGCCGTTTTAAATTTTCGGGATCAAATTACAAATTGGATGAGAGTGGTGTCATATGAAAGCTCTTGAAGCACGGGTTCCAATGATATTGTTTTTTGAGCAACTTGAACTCTTCATAATTCTAAAAATTTACTAATGGTGGTGTTAACTTTGCTCCAGTTGTCTCCGAATGTTTCCAAAATGAGAGCAATTTCGTCAGAATTAATACACGTTGTTGATTCATTCGGAATCCTTTTATTCGACCTAAGCTATTGTGAGAGGGGCTATATGCTAAACTGGTTTTTATGTCAATTTTGGCCTATGGATATATTCCTCGTTGACAGTTGAGTGGTATACTTCGAAAGCCTCTACAGCGTATAGAGTTAAAGAGGTTCTATGCATTTACATTTATCCAGTCAGTTATCCAGGCTTAAATGCCGTTTGTTTTGTTGAAGTTTTTGGTATTCTTTGCTCAATTTTTTAAATAACTTCGCTACGAAAAATGGTAAAGTTGTCAACGATTTTGGAATAGGTTGTACATTATAAGATTAAAGAGAGTTGTTGAATTGTTTGAATGGCTCTTCTGGATACTATTTTGGCTAAGTTTTTGCCAATTCGACCAATTTTTTAATGGCAACTAATTAATGGCAACAATTACGCTCTGTTAGCCCATTTTTTCAAATTTTCCGCAAGTAGTGACCTAGAATTACTGACATAGTTTTGCTATAGTTATAAAGAGGACTTTTTTTACCTCGACTTCCTAGAAATTCGGTGTACGATAGAAAAGTTATTTTTGATATATTGAAATTTTAAATGCCATTTTATTTATCGTTGGAAAAAGGACTTGTTTCTGCTGAACGCGCAGCAATATCAAGGCTAGTTTGGCTAGTTTTTCTATATCTTGAGAACTGCATTTTTAAATGTCGATTGAATATTTTTAAAATTCTTTGTTATTCTCATAGTAAATTCAGAGTATCCACATGCTTAACATTTTATTCTGAGAACTTTGATTTCAGGCTGATATTGTTTTCTGAGCAGTTATGGCACAGTATGATTATGGCTTGCATTTCAGAACAAATTCAAAGTAAATAAGTTGTTCTGATTATCTACTCTGATCATTCCTATTTTCGACATGATCACGATACTTGGCAACTTAAAATACAGAATTAAAGTTACTATGATTTAGCGCTGAAAATAAATGTGACGTCAGTTCGGGCATTAATTATCATTTTATCATTACGTCGCAAAATTTACTTTTGCTTGAGTAAAGTTGACCAAATCAGATGATCGGAATTTCAATAAACCCACTTTGATTCCCGAATTTATCTGTCGGTTTATCCGTTGAATTGATGAACTGCTAAAAAAAGTTTCGAAAGAATATAATGCGTTAAAATTTGAATGCGTGAGTAATAGAGATCTGAGAACAATAATCCTGCTCCAAGTGCTAAAATAATCGTCCTTCGATACTCGTACGATATTTGTTGATCGTATGGCCGCCCCAAAAAACCTTCATAACTTATTTGGATAACAAAGGATATGTGATGATGAAAGCGTTGGAAATATTACTATCCTTTGATGTTCTAAAAAGACATGGTTTGAAATATTTTTCTTTAAGTAAATGTTTTGGTAATAATCAAATGCGTAATAACGTGCCTACAATTGTTGTGTCCTTCTAAAATTGTAAACACCGGCATGACTTTTCTGTTAAGGTTATATCGTTTTTGCTGTACAAAGTTTTTAACATAGAACAACCTCTTGTGAAACCAATTATTTTTCTGATTCAAAACTCCTTTAAGCTATGAAAAATGTAAGATTCGCCGTTTGTAAGAAATTTTTGTTGGCCCTTGGTATTTGCGTATAACTGTCCTTCCAAAATTTTAAAAGGGCCGGCAGTTTAATTTCTCTGATTTACATAATAGCGTAAAGGTTTCGGCCATTTCTATTTAATGTAGAAGCAATGAATTGGTTTGTAAGAGTTTTAATGGCCTCAATCTGTTAAATTCAAACAGTACCTGTAGTTGTTTGATGACTACTCAACACACCTGTGGGACTATTTAGGAAATAAAGGCGGTACATGAGATCAATCCAGCCAATTAATTTTGTTTTTTTATCGCTTAGCGTCATAAACTCATCAAGTGGAGATAAACAGCTTGTGTTCAGAAAGAACAATTAATTTGAGAGCGGTTTATGGGAAGGAAAAACAACAATAAAATCTGGAAACTCACCATTAATGTCTTAAAACTAACACTGAAAAATTACCTTGGCTAAATAGTTGACAATCAATTGGTTTTCACAGAAGATATCTGCTTAGACAAGATAACACAATTAATTCTTCAATTTGTTCTTCAACAAGATAATAACAATTTGTCTTCGAATAGCTCAACTATGAAACGTCAGTCTGTAGTGCAACATGGAGCTCTTTTGGGCCCACCTTTGTTTTTGTGGGCAATGTAGCCCCTCATAACTGAAATTGAAAGCAAAAACAAAACATCTCCCACCACTGCTGGCATACTGATGACAACATTTTTGCAGTTAGTGAAACCTAACTGTATTGTGTAGGAAATTATTTCCATAACAGGAGCCAATTGCGGTTTGGAACTCAAGAAGGATCAGGGCGAGCTTTGAGCATCTGAAAATCTGAAATAAATTGATAGTTTGATCAAGAAGAACAACGTTGAACTGAATTAGCAGATGCTATAGGTTCTGTTGCTTTTGTTTTCTCTATTTTACTGAAACGCGTTTAAAGAATAAAGGAGTTTCTCAAATTTTTTTTATCTGAAGACGATCAATATGCGCTCTTGGTATCCTGCATTTTTGCTGCGCCCAATTTGGTTTACTCCTTACGACGCAGTTTTCTATTAGAAGGATCGTTGAAAATCCTGCAAAAAATTTCTGACCTCAGCGCGCAACGTTTGGCGGCGTTTTAAGTCTTTCGAGTACAGATACTTCAAGGGACTACGCATGAAATCCAATTAGCAAAACTGGCGCCGAAATAATGAGATCAGTGTATCAGTTAAAGGCGGCATGTGTTGTTTTTTATCTGGCTGAAACTCTAATTGCCATAACCCAACTGAAAACTTCGCTTCGGTTAAAAGCAACGCATGAGTTATTGCAAATTGTGACCGCACCTCGGCTCATAGCAATTTGTCAGGCAAACAACCTTCTACAAAAGAAATAGTTCGTTTACTTTCTCAATTCTGCATCACAATCAGGCGCTTGTATATCAGCAGACCCATTTCAGCTCAAACTAAATTTTTCTCCGAATGACTACGCCGCTGCTCTTCAATACCGGCTGAGTGTGAAATTTATGGAGAGCGAGTGAAAATTTCCATTTCGTACATCGTGGAATCTAGATATAATGGTAGGTTGTTCACGGAGAATGCGGGTCAGCCGGCAGCATTGGATGTTACTGTCACCTGTCCCTTACAACCGTGTTTTTATTGCAAAATGGCGGATGAATGTGATTTTGACCTGTCAACAGATAAGGACAGGAAGTACGAACACTGCGCCAGTAATTGATGCGAAGTTGGAATTCTATTCATCTCCTTGGCCTGCGAGCCGCTGTAAGGATTTTCAGCTATAGCTCATAAGGTTTTCTTGTGGCGATGTTTTGAGTTGGCTATATCAAACAGTCTCTCTTTTTTAGCATTTTTGGTGTACGCAATCATGCTAATTGCAAAATGTGAGATTATAGGCAGACTTGAAACGCAATTAAACCTTTGAATCCTTATCTCTGCGATGAGTGGGGAGTCGTATTTCGAAAATTTATTGCCCAAGGAGCAAGATCAATCACCGCTGATGAACTTTGATGTCTCACCAATGAGATTGGAAATCAAAATTTTTTATCCTCTTGTATTAGTCATAAATCAGTTGAGGCAAAAATTTGGGAGCGAAAAAAGGAGAAAGCCTTCGCAAGTTTTTCCGAGAAGATATTGAGAATAAATTTCGCTTAATCCAGCTCAACCAATAAAAACTAATTCCAATAACCAGTGGTTGATTCTAAGCCAAGATATCACAAATTTCAAGTAATTTATCAATCTTTATCAATGGTTTTTAGACGTAGAGTTTTGAGCGTTTAACAAATAATGAAGGTTCACGAGTGTTCAATACAGATTTTTAATACGGAGTTTTAAGTTAAGGTTTTTCCAATTTTACTAAAAAGAGCAAAAAAGGTTCCAAATCGGAGCCTTTGATGAAAAGTATCTTTCATAAAACCAAACAACAATCGATTAACCAATCTCAAAGTTTTTTGAATGTAAATTTTCTGACTATAACCCTCAAGGTTGAATATTTACATGCTTGAAATTGTTTCAAAAATATTATACAGTATGAGTATTGTTATTAGTATAATATTCTTTAAATCGTGTCTGTTGTTATAGTTAAGAATAGGATTTGAACGCTCTCTTTTATCTGTTAACGGGTTTTATATGTTCTTCTGCTGATTTGGTAAAAATTTGGTTGGATCATTTCTAAAGCAAATTATGCTGTCTAAAGTTGTTACTAAAGTGGGCAAAATGTTCCTTTTCTGAACTGTTTTTATTGTCAAAGATTTGCTGCTCTACATTTTTCGTGTACTGTTTTTATAATAATTTGATTGGTTCTTTTGTTCTGTCCATGTTACTGTCGATTAGCAAATAGTTTATAATTTTTGGCTGTAACAATAGGATTCGAACGCTCTCTTTTATCTGCTAACGGGTATTTATATGTTCTGCTAAGCGGGCAAAAATTTGGTTGGATCATTTCTAAAGCAAATTATGCTATATAAAGTTGTTACTTAAGTGGGTGAATTGTTCCAATTCTGAACTGTTTTCATTGTAAAAGATTTGTTACTCTACTTTTTTCGTATACTGTTTTCATAATGATTTGATTGGTTCTATTGTTCTGTCTTGGTTTCAGTCGATTAGCAAATAGTTTGTGATTTTCGGATGTTGCCCTGTGTCTTATATATTTTAAAGTTTTGTTAATCTAACTTCCGAGATAAACAATTCAGCTGGAATGATACGGTCTTTAATTAGAATATCAGTTAAATGGTCTAATTTTTGAGGAAAAAACAAGCCTTTCATCGCCAATTTTTTTCTTTTTTATGCGGTTTATTTTTTTTTCTGTAAGATTTTGAAGGATTTTTCCGCTGAAGGCAAAACGAGAGGGCACAATTGATTTGAAAATTTTAATTCTTACCTTTAAAGGAATTTGTCCTCAGTCTTACCTTCAAAGGAACGGACTGCAGTTGCCTTTTTGTTTAAAACTGAGTCAGCTCGATTTTCAAAGGATGTTTGTATCATTTTACACTCCTCGGTAGCAACAAGCATGAGTTGGTTTAATAGCTTCAACTTTAAAAGAAAACTCTGGATATGAATTGGTGTCACTTGTAAAGAATAGCAAATCTGTTTTATCGACGTTTTGTTTGATTTAATTCTTTGTCCGGTATCTGTCAGTTCATTCAACTTTTTGAATTTCTCATGGTATATTTTTATTCTTGTGAAAAACTCGCAAGTTGTACTAGTGTCATTCGGAAAACAATCAAGGTTATTTTCACCCTCCAATTTTTCCAGACAAATTGTTGATGTATGAATGAATAGAGATCCTCGCGCAGTTGCTTGTGAAAAACTATGGTTAACAGGCACTTTCTCTGATAAATCAAATTCCAATTTTGCGTATTGTGTTCAATTTGTTGGTTGGGTTTTAGAAACAAATGTCGATTGAGGGAGATTAGAATTGTCAGCTTTTGTGAGAAAGCTTAAATGTGATATTGAGTTGAAAGCTTTTGGAGGATCTTAGAACGCAGCACCAGTGTCGTAGCTTTATTTCATATTTCCTGTTACTTTTTAGATAAGGTAGCGAAAAACGGCTGTTGTAAACCTTACAGATTGGAAACCGAACTGCTCTCTGTTCAAAAACTCACATTTTTTAAGGTTTTCTGTTAACTGATTCAAGAAAAGATTTTCACAAAAATTGGTGTTACGGAAACATAACGGCAAAATGTTAAAATAGATAGAGCTTCTTGTTTTTTGCAATTTGTGCATCCTTTATAATTGTTGGGAGAACCTTCTCGTGATTAAAACTGTTAAATATTTTATGAAGATGCGTTCCAAAATAGTATTTACCAGATTTTCATGTATCCCGGGCCTGGTGTTTTCTTGTTGTCTAGGTTGTCAATACTCTTATTCACTTTCCTCAAAATGAAATGTTTGAGGTTGAACAAGCATTTTTCCGATGACCAATGGCTTAACCTCTCCTCTTTAGATGACCGTTTCGATGAAAGTTTTTTTGAAAGCGTATAGATCTTTTTTTCTATTTACAAGGTTGCGTCGCTTTTTAAAAGGCTTAAACGAATCAGCACTTTGTCACTTTGTCTCAGTTTGTATTCATTAAAGTATCGATATTTCTCAGTAACAAGACTTTCATTTTTTCTGGTCACCGTGGTTTATGTAAAGAAGTCTTTTTGTTATTTTCAACTACTTTCATTTTTGTTGGTGTGTGTGTGTGTGTGTGTGTGTGTGTGTTTCCTTAGTATTGTTACAAATTTCGTTTCACTCTGCAAGCATATCATTGCATTTTGATAGTTGATAAATTGTTCTCCATACTGTAAGAGCCAGATCTCTATTAAACATATAAGAGCCAGATCTATATTAAACATGTAAGAGTCAGATCTCTATTAAAAATAGAGCTCTATTGAATTTGAATCACATATGCATGCATACGATCTGATACAAATGGTGTTAAAATGGTTAAAGACTAGTGATGAGTGGAAGAATTTCAAACAATTTTTATGCCAATTTAGTTGAAAAAGTCTTGCTGAGTTCAATAAAAGCTGGATATCTGTACCTGCCGCCAAATAATCTTAACTAATAATAACTACAAAATCCGATTGCTGCTGAACCCCCCTTCGCAGCTAGATCGTTTTCTCGTGAAAATAACCTAAGGATTTAACTGTATCACAAGATTCTTTGCCACATTATTCTGAGGAACACATCCTGAGTAGTGCAGCTCTCAAAAACGTTTTTTTAATTGTCCCAAAAGCCGAAATTTAACGTGTACAGGGATTTTCTGATTGTTTGTGAGTATTATAGAAAAAAATCGACACACCTGATTAAGGCGAAAACTGGAGTTCCAATAAAGACATGCCGGCATTTAGACAATAATCAATCTTTCCATCCATGTTTCAGATACTTGAAAACAGAATATTTGTTTATGCAACAGGGTTTTACTTTTTACTTGGTTCTTTTTTGTTGAAATTTTTATTATTATTACTGACGAACTACCGCATTTTCTGCCTTTCCTGGATGTGCGTTTCTGCTTTCCCTGTATTCAGTTACATTAAAAACTTCCTTTTGAGTTGTTTTTGGGTATTTTGTCAGATGTACTGTGTAGATATGTACTTGTTTTTCTTGTTCTATGGAGTGGTGAAAAAACTATGGACGTCACCCTGAATTAGCAAACAACACTGTTTACTCCTAATCCAATGGCACAAATAAACGTTTGCTAAAGACAGTATTTAGTGGAGAAAATAATTTTGCTACAAGTGATTGCTATCAAGTTTGGACAACATGCAGTGCTCTAAAATGTTCCTGCTGAATTTGAGGAGAGAGAAATTGATTACTAGATTACATTTAGTATAATTGGCAGGCTTTAAATGCATAAGAATTTGAACCTTGTCCCGAAATACGTACAACCATTCAGAACTGAGTTATCTTCATATGTATCGTAGAACAGAATTTGAGTTCAAAACCTGATCTGAAATTTGTGAACCAAGTACATGATTTATATTTTTGTTTCTGCTGTTTGACTTTATTAATTGCAGAGCTAAATTTCTGACGTTCTCTTATGCTAAATCCCTTTTCCTGCTGTGTTGTATACGTAAAAGCAGGATTGTACAGGTTACGCAGCGTAGCTGTTGTTATAATCTCTCGGTTATGAATTAGTTATGAGTTGGTTATGAATAGCGGTGTTGGATTATGCCATTTGAAACGCATTTGGTGTTCATGTGTCTCTAATAGGTGCTTACCTGTGGGTACTATCTGGCTAATATTTTGTACCCTTTCCGTGCTTACAACCCTTTGATAAAATGTTTTGGCTCATTAAATTTGACAGGACCCTTTCAAAGCGTTCGAGCAACGCACAAACTGTTTACGTGTTTTGTTGGGCTAATATGAACTGGAACGGGGTAAACACTTTCAGTGTTGGGTAAATATTGGAATGTGACGCGTTTAGGTTTTGTTCAGAGGCCGTTATGTTGCAAAATACCACCGCTGGGCTGTTTTATTAACACGCTAAATAACCCCCGGTCTCTTCCAAATATATGCCCACAAAACTCTTTACCCCCAATTCATTTTTCCATGTTTTCCCTCTGCCTTTACCCTCCTCGTCAGTTATGGAAAAAGAAGGAAGAAAAGAGAGGTAGAGAATAAGCCAATTGAATGGTAAAGGCCTTCAGCCGTGAGTATTTAGGAACAAAAACAATTTGTGGAATTTTCAGTTGCTAATGCTTTGTTTTTGCTTATTACCAGTAACTGCAGTCTGTGATAAATTTATGGCATTTATTCAATAAAGGTATGATTTTTACTGATTGCTAAAATAAGACTACCACACACACACACACACGCACATACGCATATATATTATACTTATACACGTATAACCCACTCTTTCTTTTACTCCTTTGCTTTTCGCTTTTGCGCTTTTCAATAACTTCTACTTCCCTATTTTTCCACGCCGCATGCTTTGTTTCTAAGAGGACTACTTTTGTGTCTGCCTTTTATTTGCTTAGCATAAATTCGCGGTCGCTAAATTTTTGCTTCTTATTCCGGCTGCGATTGAGAAAAAATTCAAGCATAATTTCACGGTACCTCGGTTTTATTATTTTACACACTTACCACATGATCAATCGAACGGTCAATTTTTATAGGCCGTTTTTCCCATTTTTACAAATTTTATTTGCATTAATTAGCTGTTTTTATTCCACACTTATCAACACAATTGGAGTTAAATTGGCTTCTTTGATTTGCACTAAGCTAGCGGAAGCTATATTAGCGTCATATCCTCGCACTATATAACGCATGAAAGCGTGTTTGTTTCTGTTTGAAGTTGAACAAACTGCAAATTGGACGCTGAACAAATATTACCACACGCAGCATGATAGTGCAACAGAATGGAACGGGGTTGCCGGCTGCAATGGAACAGTCATTGTCACCTGGGCTGATTGCAATGACCTCAGATCATCAAAGGGTGGCGGATAACGGTAGTGTTGTTGGTGGTGGTGGTGGTGGTGTTATTCATTCGAACCATAATGGAGCTGCTGCTAATATGGAGAGGCCTAACAACCTTTTGTTAAACAGTCCAGGTAGGGCATTTTGCTATTAAATCTTTTTCCGTTCGAACTAGCTTGGAACTTATTATTTGGATAATAGACATTTTTGATGTTTTATCAGGTGTTGCAGATTTATGTAGATTTTTTGGGCACCTCGTGAAGAGTCGTTTGAGTTGTATGTTACCCTAGATTGTGAGTTGAATTGAATTCCGGTAATAGTTGTTTGTAACTTCTGCCATCTGAATTCGAATCTCAATCTCAATAAATGTCTGCTGAATGCATTCACTCCGCTTCTCATGTTGATTTATTTAACACCGTAAGACCCAGGATGACCATCACAGGAGCCGTATATCCAGATTTGGATCTGTTGTGATCGTGCCAGACCGAAATAACCTCTTGTCAGACTTTCGTGCCACCAAAGGAATAGTGTGACCTTAGTGCGGCCGTAGGGCTTTTGATCAGAACTTGTCAAACTCAACCGGCCTCTGATCAGATTTTTTGTGCAACTTTTGAGCGATAGAAATTTTATAGCCCCCCCCCCCAGTTTATGGATCGTCTAAGTCAAAACGAATTCCCAGTCTAGCTTGCCTGGAATTTTTTTCATCTATGCTATTTTTTAGTTTGCTAATATGCGAGTAAACGTCCTGAAAATGGTATCATTTTTAATCGGGTCGAATTGTTGCTGTGACTGAACCGTAATTTGCATGAAAGCTCACTGTCAATCTTAGATGACATACCATACCCTAGATCAAGAAAAATGTGTTTCAAACTATATACTTTATATCCTAAAAAAATTTTGTGTCATATATGATTTTATTTTGAACCATTTTCTGTCTACTGTTTTACATACAAGATATGAAATTAAACAGTTTTACTGCTCATAAAAACAGTATCTGTATACGCAGAAAATATTGTTTTTTAAGGTTGATATTGATTTGATCCGTACTTATAAAACAATTTGATCTGTATTGGTCATAAATGAATCTTAATTTTCTCAAGAAATGCATATGCTCTTCAGAAACGAATACTGAGTCCAGAAATCTATATGTATGAAAAAGGGTAAAAACTGATTAGTATTTTTTTCTTTTGAATTTTTGTCATTAGATTGAATTTGAAAGAGGTATGGCTGTCTGCTTTGAACTATTTTGATTTTCGTTCCTTTAATTAAATTTTGTATTTTTGATAAGAAGGATATTCGATGGATTAATTTTCTATGATCGTAGTTCGGTGTTTGAAGGTCAATTCTAGCTTTTTATTTCTCTTTAAAGAAGTAATATACCAGATTTTGCTGTATTTCTATCGCTTTTTTTAATCGAAGTTGATAGGTGAGCTATTTTGTTTAACTTAAGTGCTAAAGATTGAATATGTATCATACGCGTTTTTTCTTTGAGCATCACCTTCACCATTTTCTTTTCAAAACAAATTTGAGGGGGCTCTAATTTGTTGTACCTTCATTATCGATATCTTGGCATAACATAGGTTACAATTTATTAGAAACAAAATTTTGTAAAAATAAATGTTTGTTTTCTTTGCAACGTTTTCTCTTCACTTTTTATACTGGATGAAATTCTCAAAAATGCAGCAACAAAGATTAAGTTAAGTTGATCTGTTTGGTTGGAGATTTTCGGTTAATATACTAAAACGAGTTATTTTTTTAAAATTGTTATTGGCGTTGATTGTTATATTAGAGTGTTTTTGAGAGTCGTCTTTATAATTAATTGTCTCAACATTCTCATAGTTCCTTTATTAGTTATTACTTCTTCTGTAAATGATCTCGGTTGCTTTCGTTGTCATCAGAGCATGTGATGAGTGCTTTTGGACAATGTGTAAGCAATATTTGAAAAACTTTTGTTTTTTTTAAGTTCAAAATAATTTACAATAAAATTAATTTGTCCATAGTTTTATATAATATTAGTTTTTTGTTTTGTACTTTTTCAGTTTTAACGTTTTCCAATTAGTAATAGTGTCGGAAACGCCCCATAATCAGTGAAATATTTTTTAGTAGAATTGATAGCACCGACTGAAAACTCTTTAGCTCAACTAACGCAACAAATCTTATGCGACATACTTTAAACCTGTTTCGAAAGTTTTCTTTACAATTACTAGTATCCTCAGGCTGTCAATGAGGACTATTCTGCGACAATGAACACCGGATTTTGTGGGTTGGAGATGTGTCCAAATGACAATTTGATCTGTTCAAGATTTCAACTAATGAGATGTTTGCGATTAACTAAGATTCCATAAAGAGATGTCTAACTCAGTACCTAATTTAATATTGAAAAAAGTGAAAACAAATTTGATTTTCTTAAAAAATAACGTTCAAAATCAGCTGGTAGTGTTGACTAAATTGTAGTGAAATTATTTCGTTCCGCGTTCAAACATTGCATTTAATTTTGAATTGATCCACAACAGAAATTTAACATTTTGGCAGATTTAGAAGTTTGTGGAATGTTACCACTTAATGATTTTTGAACCAAGCTAAGCTGAATATTATTTTGGGAAGTGTGTCAAAATATGACTCGTGAACATGCCCCTCATACCAATACTTTAAACGGAACTTTGAATGCCTTGTTATATAGCTACTACATTTTGTTCACTATAACAGCCGACCAGGGCAGCCGTGTCGTTTTTTAAAGAACTCTAAAATGCTATCTTTATAGCAGCTTCCTGTTGATTTCTTGTAATTGATATAATTTACGGAACATCAATTTTTGCAGATATATGAGCCTCGAAATTATTATTTCCACTGCAATGCGTAACGTGACTGATGATTTTAAGAATTTTATTGCTTAGATGTCTCCATTGTGGTTTTTGACGCCCTCAGCGAAGGGGCATAATTAGAAGATAAAATTTTTCAAGGGCTCCATTTACCACCTCAAATATATTGAGAGCTCTGATTAAGAGACGTTTCCTAGACATAATTGATCATTAAATGAATGTTTTTCCTTTTTACGAAATTAATTACCTCATTGTGGCTTTTTTTCTCCCTCTTTAGTGGAGAAGATTTGCAAGTGAAATTTGAATTTTGATTTTTTATCTGTGAGGAGGACGGATCTTTTACACTATAGGCACCTCACCCGCCCTCATTTTGACCAAACACCCCCCACCCCACCCCACCCACACACAAACACACACACATATACACACTTGTACTTGTTTTAGCATACTGATATATCGCGGGAACTATCGCGCATATATCTTTGCAACATTAGAAAAGATCATAGAAAACTAGCAAGGAAAAAAATGTTAATATTTCATTGGAAAGGTACTATATAGACAACAAACGGATATTGCCGTAATAAAACTTTCAAAGTTCGTGGACATCTGTTTAAACGTTTAAACTGATAAATGACACATTTTACACTAGCGCCATTAACAGGAGAGAGAGTTGTTAGGGCAAATTACCATCACTTCCCCTCCACGCATGTATACAAGATAGCCCTCGACATTCGGAGCAGGCTATTATTTAAATTGGGCTGCAGGGAGTATCAAATGAGGAAATTTTGTCCCCTCTCGGGAAGGAAATATCCCATTTATCAGGCCCCAGGTAGATACGTGACCAGCACTGCTCTTATTGGGTTTCCACCACTTGCGGCTCTCATTCAAAAAATTGCGTTTAGTTGACCATTTTTATACAATATTGATTAGAGACGAAATTGAATAGGTTTACGTTTATTATCCTACAATGAAAAATAGCCTTTTGTGTGGGTATTTCTATGTGGATGTGTACGTAAGTGTGAGTGTGTGTGTGTGTGTGTGTGTGTGTGTGTCTGTGCGTGTGTGTTTGTGCGTGTATGTGTATGTGCTTGTGTTTGTGTGTGTGTGTGTGTGCGTGTGTGTGTGTGTGTGTGTGTGTGTGTGTGTGTGTGTGTGTGTGTGTGTGCGTGTGTGTGTGTGTGTGTATGTGTGTGCGTACGTGTGTGTGTATGTGTGTGTGCGTGTGTATGTGTTTGTGTGTGTGCGTGTGTGTGTGTGTGTGTGCGTAGTTATATGTGTATGTGTATATATGTGGTTGTTAGTGCGTGTATGTGTATGTATCTATGTGTGAATATGTTTTTGTGAAGAAGGGATGGGGGTTGCAGTTTATATTTTGTCGCTTTGAACATTTTTACCGACTCACTTTAGTGGGGGAGTAACCTTATACTCAAATAGGTTTTTCTATTCAGTCAATTTTGTAGAATTAGAAAGCCCGTCCAGCGTATAAGTATATAATTAAAAATATTTGTTTGATTTTCGTTTTTCCCACGGAGATATCGACGTTTAAACTGTTATCGACCTTTGACTGATTTTTTTGTTCTTGTTCACATTTTGCAAATTTTTACGCATTTTTTTCGCCAATTTTGCTGGAACAAAAAATTTTCAAAGAATTAACGATATGGTCAAGTGTCGTTTGTTTTAACTATAAAGATGGATGAGTGTTGTTGAACTGTTTAATCCAATTTTTCGGCTAAATTATTTCTAATGTTTTCATAATTCAGCTAAATTATTGCTAATGTTTTCAAAATTGCTAATGTTTTCAAAATTATTGGCGCGTTAGCACGCCTACTGACACAATCTTTGTTAATTACAAAGAGAGCTTGATTTCCTCTAATCGTTGTTTTTTACCATCCAAAATCAAGTTCGGACTGTAATCAGTCGCAGTCTTTTTTAAAATTATTACTCTTTTGTGCTCTTTTTGTTGATCACAGAACAGAAAAATTTGAACCAAGGCTTATTATTGACAAGTTCAGTTGCCTACCTACGCAGTTTCAAGGAAACCTGTTTAGTTTTGAAGTCGAAAACTTATGATTGTTTTGACTTTTAAATGTATTTGTTTTCAAGATTGACAGTGAGTTATTGAGCCTTGCCATTAGAAAAAACAGGTTGCATTTTATCTCTACTGGACTAAAATTTACTATTTTGTTCGAATGTACGTATTAAGAAAGGGTTTTCTGTCTTTGATACTTCGAGTTTTTATAGTCGGAAATTTTCACAAATTTTAGGCTGATTTTTGGACATTTTACCAACTTTGAGGTTCGTTTCCTTTTCTTGTCACCTCATTGACTAGTCAGATATCTCATAAGTGACGTTTAAAAAAGTGAAGATATCACTTTTTCAGTGATTAGTTCATGGTTATTCGATGATCAGAGTTCATTGATTCAATGACTTTTTTTTCATTGTTGTCATTATTTGTCGTTCGTTTTGTAATCGTATTATATCAGCAAACAATTTTTTTTTTAAAAAATGATAAATTTAGCAAAAAATGAAAATGAGATGATACTCGTTGGTGGGACTCGAACCACGCTATGAGGATATTCCGCTATCGTAGAGCATATAACAAATTTATATTTTTCGGGCAGGATTTGTTTTGGCTTTTAATCATTGTATAGTGCAATAGGGACAGGAATTATTTATGTGCAAGATGAGTATAGAACAGAAGCCCGCAAATTTGTTAGTGAAAAACGAGGCGAGGAAAATTTCATTCAGAACTTTTTCCAACGATTTAATTTAATTTACCGCATATTTTAAGCAACATGATCAAATTGAGTACACATTAGATGAAATATGAGTAAAGCAATGTTCTCCGGCCGTAAAAGAGTCTTGAGTCTGGCAAATAAAGCAAATGAAGTGAAGAAGTGGGGATCCGAAAAGAAATCCATTGGATATATTAATCGCATGTTCGCACTCTTCAGCTCACCGTTTTGCATTGATTGAACATTTTGTTGAATTGGTTTTAAACTTGTTGAGGAAGAAATATTTTGATTAACGAAAAGAAAAAAGAAAAATAAGTAAAGGGATTTGATTTAAGTGGGGAGCCGGAACTTTATTGTACGTACATCGTTTTTTGAACTGACGTGCTTCGCAAATAGGTTGTGTTCATTATAAACTGTTTCGTCAAGGTAGCCGAAATTTTCTTTGGTTTTTGAGGTCAATTTCTTCAAGTCATTGCAGAGTCTGTTCACACACGATGTGTGACCAAATTTTTGGCATTCAAAAATTGCACTAATTGAGGTGGTTCTCAGCTCACTTCAATGCAGTGTAAGCCGACCTGTTTGAAGCCCTTTTTTAAGCTGCGCGTAATTTATTATTGGAATCTATAATGACTCGTTCCAACTTTGTTGGTTTACCAGTTGCTCGACTTGTTTTTCATGTCTTTTATGTCAGCGTGATATATGCTGTGCTGAAATTTCACAAAACCAAAACGTGGGTTATTTTTTGCCTCGGAGGTGTGTGTCTATATTTACAGTGGCGTTTGGAGAGGCTGATTTCATCGTTAGGTATTCTCTAGAAATAATGTCCCCTGGCTGAATCAAAGATTCGGTTTTGTTTTTCAGTTTTTATTGATACGCTTGATCTTGTCTCCAGAAAAATTTGATCTGATTGCTCTCGCATACTTTATTTGTAATGATCTGGGATCTATAAAAACAATCATTGGTCTTAATTAAGACGAAAAAGATTTGGTAACGTATCTTGTTTAATTTTCAAAGAAAAACCGTGACAATTTAGACAGATGATTTAAAGAGAGGAGGAAGATTTGTAATAATTTTAGGTGGAACAAACAAAAAGTGATGTTTTTAATACACAGATTAAGCAAAAAAGATTAGTGCAAGTTTTTTTTGATTAATTTTTGATCAATTGAATTGGTCTTCGTTTTCAAAAACAAGTTCTAGACAAAAAAGGCAGCTTTGAAGTTCCTCGGTGTTGGTGCTACCAAGTTTACTGTAAACAATAGTAATGATCGAGGCACATATTTCATTTTTTCAACCGTACTAAACAACAAGGCGGCTCGGTAATGTGCGATGGCACATAAGGTTCCGACCCCGCTCGTCCACAATTTTGCCATAATTGTCTAGCAAATGAGGAACAGATGGAAAAACACAAAAAATTCAAGTATTTCTAAAAAAAAACTGGTGTATGAACGATGTGTAAAAAAACTGGTGTATGAAAAGATAGCCTCCAAAGCAAAAAACTCAGTGGAGTAAAAACTGATGCATTAGATTGATGAGATATGCCGATATTAAGAAAGCGAGTGAAGACGAACGGCAAAATCAAACAACAACAACAAACATTAATTTTATCAAAAAATTTATGTCCGTTTTAAAAAACAAAACTTAATAACAAAGTCAAAATAGCGTCAGATAAAACTGAAAATAAACAAAATAAGTTGTAATTCACCAGAAAATATGGTTAATCACCAGTTCATAATAAAGCTTGGTAACAATTTGACAAAAAAGAACAAACATTAAAGTTAGAAATTTCGCTGAATTTTTTAAAAAAAAAAACAATTAATTTCAATGTAATGAAAACCATTAGGAATCAACTAAAATACCCCATAAGTTTACAATTACCAATGCTTCTATAGAGGGGAATTAAGAGCTCTTGGTATTCAATTTTTTATGCAGTTACAAAAAGAACAACATATAGACAACAAACTAAAAATCAATTAAAACTTGCCAGAAAATGCTTTGGAAGCCGTAGAGCCATACTTTGGCCCCCAAAATATGTTCAATTGCACCTTCGTTGAACACCGATAATGTATTATGTAGCAGCCTATTAATGAAAATAAGCAAAATTTAGACAAAAAAAAATGCAAAATTATGTAAAACTTGTTTTTTTTTCGAAAAAAAATGGATTTCCAAAGACATAAAAGACATTAATTACAAAATGAAAAATTTGAATAGGTTCATCCATTCTTCCAAAGGAAGCCCTTAAGACCTGCAATTATCCAGAAAATGTCTTACGTCTACAAAAAGATCGTCAAATATGACAAAAATCACAAATTCATTTACTTTTTTATTGTGAAAAACCCGTGTGGAAGCCATTAAAGTCATAACGAATTCTATTAAAACATTAGATTTTGTGACACCAATCCTTTTTGACATTTTCCCTTGAAATGTATTATGTGACTTCTAATTAATGAAAGTAGGTAACAATTAGACCAAAAAGAAAAAAAGCAAGATTATGTAATGCTTGTTTTTATCGATAAAAATTTATTTCCAAAGACATGAAAGCCATTAATTACAAAATGAAAAACTAAATAGGTTCTTTTTTTCTTCCAAAGGAAGCCATCGAGACCTGCAATTATCTAGAACAAGTCTTACGTATACAAGAAGAACGTCAAATATGACAAAAATCAAAAATTCATTTGAAAGTCGTAACGAATTCTTCAAAAACATTAGATTTTGTGACACTAATCCCTTTTGATACCTGACAAAAATAATTTCATTTTTAACTTTCATTTAACGAGACCATGTAACAAAAAGACAATAAAAGGAACAAAATTGCGAAGTTGAAATGTTTTTTTTTTCATTTTGGAAAACAATTGTTTTCAAAGTCATGAAAGCCATTATCTATCTTCTAATATCAGAACATCGGCTGATCCACTCTTCCAGGAAAATTCAATCAAACCGGGTCGTTGTACAGAAAAATAAAAACGACTAAAATGACAAAGTAAAAACGACAGTTAAAGAGAAAATTAATAATTTCAATTAAATTCTTCGAGAAAGTACTGTCGAAGCGGTAAAGAGCCACAATCTATATCTTTAAAGATTTAAATATTATCAATTGTCCGTTATTTTGAAGGCGAAAAATGTGATATATGAACTGACAATAACGTGATAATTTGACAAAACCAGAAAACATGAAAAATGGGCAAATATCTGAAAATTAAAAAAAAATTGTGAAATCTAGCAGTGTCTAAGCCAGAACACCATAACTTAAGGCTAAAAACCGCAATAAAACAAAATTTGAAATCATTAGAAAGAAGGAGCACTCTTTGATTGCTGACACTAAGCTACAAGTTGACCAAATTAAGAGAAAAATGGAGGCAAAGTTCAATAAGCCATTTTTATTTTAAAAATCAATTATTTTAAAAGTCAAAATGACCATAAGCTTTCAAGCAATCAACTAGATAATTTAATAAGTCGAAATAAGTAGGAAGTTAATAGGACCTATCACTAGTGAGCTTTGATTTGAAATGTTCTGTTATTTAATGAATATAAAAAAGATCGAATTTTTTTGTATAAAAAACCGACTGACGACAATCCGAATTTTTTTTGGATTGTAGCGGTCCAAGGTTAATACAGAACTATTCCTGCTAATGCCGATTGTACATTAGGAATATTTGATTATTGGAATGTCATTGATATGGATATTTTGTTAGTTAAAAAATCAAAAATAAATGCTGTGTTTTTGATAATCAACGAATGAAGTTAGCAAAAAACGGCAAAGTTTTATTTACAGAGCACTCTCAACGGAAGTTGAAGTAGAATTAGCCCCCTTATCAATCTAGAAAGATTTTGTTGGTGGTGTTTGGATGTGCATTTCCTCAAAATTTAATCAGAGTGGACTAAAGAAACTTATTTCGTGCTGTTTTTGATGAAAAAGTCTGAATTTTTGTGAAATATTTAGCCGGAATTTGTGTAGCTGGAAAAATTCAATGAAAGTAGGCGACAGTATATTTTGTCTTTAAACGTAAAATCAGCAACATTTTCTCGATAAATGTTATTAAATTTTATCAAAATTGGCGAAATTTTAGTCAAAAATTCCGAAAAAAGGTGAATGAAATCAACGGAATTCACTCTATTTTCTCGAAAGTTTAAACCTCGATATCTCCCTGTCAAAAAAGAAAATCAAAAAAATCTTTTTAATTCCATATTCTACGCTGGACAAGCTTTCTAAAGATACCAGTCTGAACTCTCTACGATGAATATATCGATCGGCCAAAATTGACTGAACAAAAAAAACCCATTTGATTATATAGTTCCTCCCCCCTCAAGAAGGGTCGGAACAATTAGGGTAACAACCTGGCGACAACTTTATTGGATGTAATTTTAGGGTGAATTTTACCTTTCGAAATCATTTCTGAAATGATTACGGATTTTGTGGGTTGTCTTTATCAGCAAAATTACCCAGCCAGCGAGGTGTTCACTTCTAGCTTCTAAGACTAAAACCAAGCCATCGTAAAATCCGAACTCTGGTACTTAGTGTAGTTATTGTGAATAATAATACATCAAAAGCAATATTCCGGAGGTGTCTTCGTAAATACAATACCTGATTAGCTCGCTGACTTTTCAAAAATTGATTTTTTTTCTCACAATATAGAGCACCTTTCCTATCCTGTCTGCATAATTTTAGAATTTTTGTTGGCTTAATAGATATTGGGATTTGCCGTTTTAAAGGATTTCTCAAATATTGTAGTATTTTAATTTCAAGGCGAAGTATCAGATTTTTAATTGTCACATTCTGTACAGTCTTTTAATTTATACAGTTTTTAAAGTTAATTGTTATAGCAATCCGGAAAATTGCTTGTGTTTTTTCAATCATTCTTCTCGGGACAGAATTTGCGCGCAAAGAGGAAGCAAAATCGACCCAGATTACTCTTTTTTTACGGGATTTACCATCGCTTCTTAATTAGGACATGTCAACGTAACCTACGATATTGTGAGTTAGTTTCGTTCAAATAACATCAAAATTTGTAACATGTACAAGAAATTTGACTCATTTTTCACTCATTCCAAGACATTATTGTATGCAAAAGGAAAGTAGCAGGGTGGCTCTTGGGTTTTTTAATGGACCCGAGTTGTTGATTTTTTCATGTTAACGGTTTTACTGTTTAAATTGAAGAAATGAAAAGAGCAAAATTGAAACGTAATGATGGACTCTTTTGAGGACAGAAAATTCTAGAACGTTTTGTGTCTGATTCATAGGAAATTTACTAATTCATTGCTTTAGTTGCACAAGAGTGCAAAATCACATCTATTCCATCCGAGTTATCTCCATAAGAATAATTCGCCCATGAAAGCTATTAATCAGGAAAACGAATGAGGCTGACAATAATTTGGGTTAAGAAAGAAGAGAAAGACCCCAGAGATAAAACTGTTCACTAGACATGATAGCGTAAGAAAAACGATAGCTGCAAAAGTGTAAGACTAATTTTCTAGGAAAAAATTGATTACTCAAAAAGTTCTATCTAAAATTATCCGCTGTTCTGGCTTGCACTATAAAAACAGTGAATTTTTTTTTGAAAACTGAACTTTTTTGTAGAAGCTTAACTGAATCTACTAGTTCAATCTTAGAAACATATTTTTCTTTGTAATTTTTCTCAAACAATGAGAAAAAACAGAACTCTGTTAAAATGAGTTGAGCCTTAAAAAAGTACAACTATTTGTAATGTATTATTGAATTTTTCGTGCGTTTCAGTTAGCTTCCGCAGAAGTATTTTATGACAAAAAAAATAATAATTTTGTAGTTATCAATTGTAATATGGCTCGAAATTGTAACTTTTGAATTTCTGCCAAGTTCCATTGAAATCTTGGCATTCTCTAATGTGAACTGTTGTGTAATTTTCTTAATTTTTGCCCGTGAGAGTATCATTCTTCTATTTTTAAAACAAAATTTATGAACACCGTAAAACATGGCGGAGCGTCAAAACTGTTTTTAAAGGAAATCAAGACAGCCCAGAATTTTGCGTCGGTACATAATGTTCCGACCCCGCCTAACCACGTTTTTGACTTAATTGTCCACCAAATGAAGAAGAGATCATTTTTGTTCAAAAATTTTTTGTTCAAAAATCATTTTTGTTCAAAAATGATTGGTGTGTCCCTTTAAAAAATCGCTTTAAGCACGAACCAATAAACAAATTCAACAAAAACTCATTAGGGAGCCAATGATACTTGCCACTAAGAAGAGTAAGAGACAAGACAAACAACAAAATCGAATAGAAACAACAAGCCTTATTTACGACCAAAACTCAATCTATATTTTAAAAAATATATAATGAAAAGGTCAAATAGCATCAATTAAAAATTAAACCAAGCCACCTGACTTTTATTATGCAGGAAGTAAAGGGGACTTATTTTTTAGCATAATTTTTAAGTAGACCGAAAACAAACAGGGCAACTTCAGAAACTACGTATACGCTTTTTGAAAACTATTAGTTCAAAGTAATGAATGCTATTAGCCATCATATGAAATCGTTCAAAAAGCCTTTTTTTGATAATTTCATATAGAACCATTGCGACTTGTCAGTATCCAGTTTGTAATACGATCACAAAAAAATCCAATAAGGCAATAATCAAAAAGTCAATTTATTTGGGATAAGAAAAGGTGTCGAAGCCTGTAAAATAAAAACCTCTTCACTTAAAATATTGATTATAATCAATTGCGCCTTCAATCAAAGCCAATAATGCAATTTACGACTTGTAATTTCGTGCCATTATTGTGATAACAGGTCAAGACAGCAAAAGTGAAACTCAGAATTAGGAAATTGTGAAAAAGTTTTGAAAAAAGTTATATGAAGCCTCGTAGTATCAAAACCAAAACCATTTTTTAAATTTTAAAAAGCAATGAAGATTGTATTATGATTTGTTCGAAATGAATGCGATGCCCCTCTTTGCTGAGACTACGCTAAAAGGTGAAAAAAATCTTAATGAAATTTGCAAATCTTAAAAATGATTTTTTTTAAAACAATTTCTTTAAAACCTTAAAACAAAACTACCGTGGAAGTTCGAATAAAAAACGGTAAATAGATAAACTTTATGCTGCGAAAGAAGCTATGTGGACATGTTAGTTAGACTAATGATCATGTTCTGTCATTGGCCTTCATAGGCACCTAAACCTGATATCTTAAGAATTGACGCTTGATTTGAAATCATTCTGGTCAGTAACTAACATAAAAAAAAACAAAAAAGCAATTTTTTTTAAGAAAATGCAGCTTAAAAGCCTAATTCTTAAATAAATAGGTTCTAACTTCGAATAACTTTTGAATTAAATATTTCCACAACTGGTCCTGCTTTTGCTGCTCTATTGAAACTGAAAATGCTCTAAACGTCACCCAATTAGCTAATTTGACTAAAAAGTCATTATAAAAAAGATGAATCTTGCTTAGTTATCGAGTTTTTTTAACCAAAAAAATCATTTGGTTTCAACTAATAGCATCAGACAATTTCTTTAATAGCTTCCTCAATGTACAGTTAGCCATTTGATTAATTAGATTCAGTTATAAGACTATTTAAAATGAAATTAAAGGCTGGCAAAACTAAATAATTTTTAAAAAGTTTGGGAGACAACTCGACGGAGCCAAAAAACCATGAACTTTACTCAAAAGACACAACGTAGTTATTGGATCTTAAATGAACACAAATACTAATTGAGTTGTTAATTAAAAATAGAACTGCTTGTAATTGGGATGAAAAAATCGCAGAAATTTTTTTTAAAAAGACAGGCAAAAAAAACAATACGAATCTTTTTTTTTCGTTGCAAGAAATCAACGATGGGACCAAAACTGGCGTGGTTTTTGGTTCCCTACGTTAAAAGACGCAATTGTTCTAAACCATTTCATTTTAATTTTTTTGGCAAACAAAAATATTAATAAATCAAAAATATCGGTTTAAATTAGCGAAAGACCGCAAAATTGTTAATTTCAAAAAACTGTCTGAGGAATCGGAGGTGCAATAGGCTAAAATCTGAGTAAACTGAGGTTGTTTCAGCCGATTTTATTTCTGCACGTACGGTCAACCTGAAAAAAGTTGGACAAATAGGCATAATTGATGCCATTTCTTATGAAAAAAGAAATAAAAAACACTGAATTTTCGAAAAATTAGCTGAAAATATAGCCTAAAAAGCTGGGTCAAACAATTCACCAACTCAAAAGTTTTTGCCTTTAAAGGTTTAACCAATCAGACTATCCTTAACTATTTTATCATAATTTTTATCAAAAATTGATCAGAATTGAAGCAAAAATTACGAAAAGTTTGAACGAACTAACGGTAGTGAGGCTAAAGTTCACAAACATACAGCCGATATTTGGCTACCAAAGAAACTTTAGCCGTTTCAGTTTTTAAAATGAGTCAAATGGGACACTTTCATAACATGAAATGCAGTATTAGTGATACGCGTTTTACTCTCCAATTCAATTGCCGCTCTTGAATTGTTTGAGTCATATTGAGAGATTTTCAACTTTCTGAGAAAATACAGAAACTTTAGATGACTTGGACCAAAATGTTTTAAGTACGAAGTCTTTCCAAATGTATTCTTCATTTTTCTACTTTGAAATCATATTGAGGTACTTTTTTTAACTTTTTTGAAGCCGGGTATAGTGGACATTGCTGAATTTGTTAATGTCTTTTTTAAAATTTTGTCGCTAAGTGAAACATATTATGTAAAAACTTGAATTTTTGTGAAGTTTCAGACTATTCAAATTGTTTTTCTTTAAAATTGTGCAGATACCAAGGGTTTTTCAGTTCATCAACGAAGACATGGTTTACTGCTTATAAAAGGATTGTTTTAGGCTATTTGAAAATGTTTCCTCGCACCCTTAAGGTGTATGTGCAGGTTGTATTGTGCTAGTTTCCTGTAAGACTTCATTTCTCGAAAAGCAACCTGGGTTTGGTTATTCTAAGTAATCTTTATATGACACGAACGTCTACCCCGAACTCACTTGTACACAGACAAGGTGCAGTGTAGGCAATAAATCAAGTTTAACATGCATAACCCACTAATTGAAGCCATGTGCTGCTTCGAATTACACCGCCAAGCAAAGTATTTGAATGATATTGTTGAAATTATTTGCATGTACTTGGAGCTAATGAATTATATTGACTTTTATTGTTCAGATGCTCAGGTATAGATTGAAGTCATTATTAGGTGTCTCAACTTGGTCTGGTTAAATATTTTCAGAAAACATTGGATTTGATGTAATTAAATTGGACTCTAGTCGCCGTGCTGCCTGTTATGTGATCCAGATTTTTGAAAGTTTGATAGGATTATGGCCCAACTGTTGTCTGATCTGAGAAATGTTTATTTGATCTTCCTTATTGACGTTTGTTGGTTATCGGAAATTTAGTTCCAATTAAATTCGCCGAAAAATATATACTGTTTAATGTGTTAGGTGTGACAATATTTTTCATAAGGTCTCTACAAATAATTCAGGTTACACTTGAAAATTGATGTCACCAGCTAAAAAAATGGATACAGGAAGGGCTGCAAGTGTTCGGGTGTGACTTCTGGTTTGAGAAAAACTTTGGCAGAAAAAAACATTGACCCAGCTCAAGAATCCAGAGAAACTGAATAAAATATGATAAGATGTTTCAATTTTGTCTGGTATTTTCTTCGTTCTCTAGAATTTTTTTTCTTTAGTTATAACAATTGTTCATTGGAAGACGTTTTCCGACACAAACGAGAAAAATACAAAAATACCTTTACACTACTGTATATTTTTAAAAACCAGTTTACGAGCAAAAATTAATCGGGAAAAAAGTTCAAATTTTTCTTTTCTTTAAAAAGTTGATTTTAAATTCCATATTATACGCTAGACAGGCTTTTTAATGAGAGCAGTCACAATGAATATATCGATCGGTCAAAATTGACTGAACAAAAAAACCCATATTGTTCCTTCACCCCCCCCCCCCCGGGGGGGGGGGGGTGGAGGATTTGGTGAAATGTGACTCCAAAATAGGATTTGGTGAAATGTGACTCCAAAATAAAGTTAGTTACTGTACGAATATTTAGATATGATACGAAGATTGAATGAAAAATGTTTATCAGCAAAAGCCAAAAGACTATCAAGTTAATCCGTTTCAGACACCGGCAACCGGCAAGGAAAACTGAGTTCTCGAGTTCCAGTTAGTTGGCTGGACTCATTTTTTTTTTAAAAAATAGCTTGTTTTCTTAAAAGCTTTTTCCTGGTGATTTTTTTAGATATGTTTTTGCTGAATTTAATTGTTCCGACCCCACTTGTGGGGGGGGGGGGGAGGGAGGAACTATATACTCAAATGGGTTTTTTTTGTTCAGTCAATTTTTTGTTCAGTCTATCGATATATTCATCGTAGAGAATTGTGAGTGGCATCATTAAAAAGCTCGTCCAGCGTAGAATTCGAAATTAAAAAGATTTTTTTGAATTTCTTTTTTTCGAGGAGTTATCAAGGATTGAAGTTTTGTGTGAGCATGTGATATTTTGTTCACTTTTACTGTAATTTATGTGTAATTTAGTGTAATTCTTTAAAGTAAGATAATTTTTATATACAATTTTGATTCAAAATTACATTTCACAAAAAGAATCAATATTGAGTTCCTACTAGACGAAAGGCGATAAAAAAACTAGTTCTGGTCTTATAGGGAAGTTTACTATCAAAAATAATTATTGAATTCTATTTGGGAGCTCTGTTTTTTTTAAAAAAAAACTTCATATTTTTTTTGTTTTCTTATGTTACATAGAGACTAGTCACTTTTCATCCCAAGGTTCCGTTAATGATAAACTTGATTCACAGTCTAATGAAGCCCAATGAACAAAAAGTTCGTTCTCAAAGAATTTGGCTACGACTCTGAATTTTAAATGAAATTTTGATTTTTTTTGAGGTTTTACCAAATTTTTGGAGTCCTACGGCATAAAATCGTTGCCTAAAAGTGCAATAGGTTCCATGATGATAATTAAGAAAACCTATCTAGAGCTTTGAGTGGACAGCTAATGGCTGCTAAGGCTTTAAGAATGGATTTTCGAGAAATTTTTTTAATATTAACCAATCATAAACTATTTTCGTGAATTGTAACTCAAATTCAGTAATGACACGACTCCCTTGCTTTTTATTGCAACCAAAATTAATCTGGTTAGCGGTTTTTTTTTCTTATTATTTGTTATATGACTTCAATGATACAAAATTTTGAAATTAAAAAAAAAATTTTGGATTTTTTTGTTTTATTGGTCCCTCTTGAAATCTTATCACATTCTCCTGATATTAGTATCTCCCATTGGCTTAGAGAATTTTTTCAATGGATCTGGGACAAAGTTTTCAGAGTAAAGCTTATGGTTTAAATGGCTTCGACACTTTCTTCGCTCACTTTTCTTGTGAATTTTTTCTTTTTGCCTGTATTTGTTGTTGTTTCCATAGTCATAAGACTTATTGTGAGTTCTTATCGATTACCTATGCATGAAAAATATCCTTTTATGTCCAATCGAGGGAAACTGAGCGTTATTTTTTTGGCTTCCGTTGAAAGCTATTGGATTTAATGGCTGTTAAGACTTTAAAAGTGATTTTCCGAGAAATTTTTAACATTAAACGATCTTAACCCTTAGTTCGTAAAGTGTAAGTCAGTCTCAGTAATAACCGGACGTTTCTTTTCTAATTCAACCAAAATAAATCTAGTTAGCGGTTTTAGGTTCTAACTATTGGTGTTATGACTTCGATGCACGAGTTTTCATAACTTTTTAAAAATTTTTGGATCTCTTTTTCTTAATTCTGGTTCCTTCTGGAATCTTAACACATTATCCTAATATTGATAGTTTTATGGTCGAAAAGATGACGACGTTCAATGGATCATACAAAAAGTTTTCAGAGAAAAGCTTATGGTTTAAAGGGCTTCGACACTCCTCGCACACTTTTCTACCAATTTTTTGGAATTTGCCTGTGTTTTTTGTTGTTTTCATAGTCAATGATTTTTTGTATCTTTTTGATGTCTTATTGATGAGTTATGAATGCCAAACATCCCATCTTTTCGTTGCCTCACCGAAGCATAAGTTAGCGTATTTATTAGTTCCCGTTGAAGGCTAATGAACTTAATGGCGTTGTTACTACGGTTTTTCTCAAAAAAAATTTGTTGTTTTAAAGTGTTTGTTCATGTTTGTTGATTTATTATACATTTTTGAGATTTTAAGGATTTTTCAATTTTTTTCACCTTTGTTGTTGTTTTCATTAACTGGTAACGTGTTCTCATCATTGAGGGGTCCCATACATTTTAAAAAATAACATGTTTACTGATATTATGACCTAACTAATGTTTTGTTAGTTGGACAATGTGTTTTCATAAAAAGTTATGTGAGATGTGTATTTGTGTTTCTTTTTCTCTTCCTTTAACACAATCGCGTAATAACAGATCCTAATGATTTTAAAATATGGCCCAATTGAACTTATTTATTCATTCAGTATATTTTTAGCTGAATTAGTGTAAATGGAAATTGAAATAAAAATATTTAATATTCAGACAATAGCTAATGATTTTAATGGCTTCACTAATTTGTGTTTTCGCAATGTTTGTAATTTTTCTGCATCTATAGTCAGTTCCTATGGCTTAGTCTAACCAAAGACAGGTCCTATTGGTTTCATTATGACTCTTTAGTAAATTTATTGAGAATTAATTCGTTGAAAGCTTTTGATTTTTGAGAACTGAAGTTATTCGGTTTAAAAAATGTTGACTGATTTTTGAATTTAGCTTAATTTTTTTGTAGAATTGTTACCTAGACTCATTATGAAAAAATCCCGTCTGCTGTGTAGTTAAGAAAAATTAAATTTGTGTTGTTAGGAGGATTTTGTCTAATTGTAATGTGACGTTGTTACTAGGTGCTTTTAAAATTATATATTGAATTTTTGACGTGAAACTTTGGTTTTTTCTTTTTTGTAGTTATTGTTTTTTTCTCGTAGTCGTTTCATTGCAGATATTGTTTTAATGAGGCATGGAATTATTTAATTCAATTATTAGTTTGGTTGTGTAACGGTTTTTTTTTGAACTCAAACATCTACTTTTGATTATCGCTTTGTCAAAATTGTAAATCAAAAGACAGTTAAATCAACAATGTAGATGATCGCGGGTCAGAACATCATGTGCGATTGCACATTAACGAGCCTCCTTGTTAAAAGTTTAAAATAAAACAGAATTTAATCAGCGCGCGGGCGAATAATACACAGTTATATATTTCCATCAGATGTCTGGAAAATTAATAAACAGACGAAAACATGGTGCTCGTGTTCCCCAAAGAAAATGGGACTAAGCCAAATATGATTTGATTAAATAAGACTTCAAGATCTCATGTCTCGTTTTGTTTCAAAGGACCTTTTGTAATTAATCACAACTCGTTCAATTTTGATTCATACTGATTGGAAAAATTGTTTTTGGAATAGTAAAATCTCAATATCCGAATATCAGTTTGCATTGTCAGGTTTTTTTAAATGCGCATTTTGGAACCTTGTTTCCTGTTCGGTTTCTAAATCTCTGCATGTCGCACATTATTCATGCCTCTAGTCAATTTTAAGCTCCAAACCAAAGCCCAGTTAAAACAAAACATCCTTCGTTGGTGTTGAAAAATTTAACGTTGAATTCAACTCCTAAGTTTTGATAAACTCGTTTTCAATTTAATAAACGCTTTAGCAATTTAATTTAAGTGCAAACAGTTAATAAAACTACTGCTGTTTTATAGCGTTTGATTTACAATTTCCGTTCTTATGTTACCAAATTGTAACGACAACTCATTCGGGACTTAAAGTTTATTTAAAATACTTCCGTTATGGGTTAAATTTAATGAGGTTGGAACTGTTGATTTCGGGCTGAAATCATTGTAAAAACCAAAGTCCACTTCGTTTGTTTCTATGATTTGAAATATAAGCAACATTACAATCTCTCACTGTAGTGTATTATCTCTGTTATGGCCTATAAAGCTGCAGCTGCATTTTAATCACAGATCAGGTGTAAAAGTAACAGACTCGATCACAGTGGTACTGTGTTAATCTCTAAATCCTTTTGTTACATTTTCTGTCAGCAACTCGGGTTCACTTTTCACCGTAATCCTACAAGAATCATATATGACGTCATAAAAATCACAACACATTTCTTGGTATGATTCTTGCATGGAACCAAGGAAATCATAAATGATCCTAACATGATCTCTAAGACAAAATGTCAAAAACTGCTTATCAGCTCTGAAGAAACCAGTTAATTTATTGATGAAAGTTCTATGAAATGGTGAATAAGGCCTTTAAAGTACCAAGGAAATTTTTTACTCAATATTTTGATGAATATGTTAAAGTTATTCTGCTATCTATGAGAGTCTGTGAAGGCTCCGAAAAATGGGATCTTCGAACCTCTTTTGAAATCCATCCAGTCTGGTTCCAAATTCTGAAAAATTAATATTTTATAAGTGCACTCATATGACAAATGTTTTACTATATAGGCAAATTTTAAAGCCTCGCAGGATCATCCGCTTCCGGCAAAATGGGGAAGATGTAGTTTAATCTATAATAATAATAATAGAATGATAATAATGAATATAACCAAACTTTGTTTAAGCTCTTGGCAAGTCTTTTCGGGTGATATTTTAAGTTTTAGTTCTTATTAAATATTGATCAACCAATGAGTATAATTTAAATTTGAAGTGTTTCTTGGCTTTTAACAAAAATTACTCAGTTGCGAAATTAGGCTGTTTGTCGGTATTAATTGAAAAAAAAGTTGAAATGTTTATTTTTGTTAGGAATGGACTCGGTAGACTCCAATGGGACAGTGAATGGAAACAACAGTGGGAGTAGTACGAGTGGGAGCTACAAATCAGGCGACAACTCAGAAACATCATCAGTCGCATCCTCAGTCAACACAAACAACAACTCTCTTACGCAACCAAGAAGCCACCCCACTACAGCTGCTAATACCTCCCCATTGGTCAGATGTTACAGCCAATCACAGGCCGACAACCCTGCTGTACTGCAACAGCACCATCAGTCTGGTACTACTAACGGGTTCTCGACTGGTGGAGGTGGAGTTGGTGGACATAAGATGGAAGGCAATGGTGGTTGCAATGATGATGTGCAAGAGAGAATTGACTTACTGGAAAGGGAGAAAAAAGTGTTGCAGTATCACAACCAGTTCCTTAAGGTAACTTACCAAATTTTATGGCTTTTTGTCAGGATTTAAAGTTTGGATTGATGAAATTGAAAATTGCGAGTTTCAAGAATTACAACTGAAGACCGTTTTTCTATATAGAGTCAAAATATTAAACTGTGAGAAGAATTCTGAATTTTTGGGCAGGGGAAAATGTGAAAAATAGTATTTATAATTGTGGATAAAATTAAACCGAGATGCTGCAAATGCTCAATTAGTTAGAAAAAAGTTACTGTGCTTGTATTGAGCTTGTTTGAGCTGTTATTATACTAATACAAATGTTAGGATCACTTGAATTTTTTTCTCTGTCAGATGGGTAAACGCCACACCTTTCGGCGTTTTATTTGCCTAATATCCACAAAATTTTTGTTCAATATTTTTGCCCAACTGCCACAAAGCTTCCTTTTACCTGGTCAAGTTCTGCCTATTATCCCATCCCCCTGCACAGGGATACAAAAATTGTAAATAATGTATTTTTGGTCAAATTTTCTCAACAAACTCAAAGTATTTAAAAGCCAACTGAAAATCTACAACTTTAAGCACTGAGGCATATTTTTAGGTTAATAAATTGTCAGAAAACTGCTATGAATTTTAAAAACAATCCTGTTGAGTAATTTAAGCTCGCCAGCAGCTATTATGATGATCTGTTACCAAATTGCTCCGAATTCAGCTATAATTGGCTCATTAGTTCCTAAATCGGCATCATTCAAAAATGCTCAGAAAATTTTGTCAACTTTCAACTGAAGGTAAATACTGACTGGTACAATAAACAGCTGTTTAACT
This sequence comes from Convolutriloba macropyga, assembly GCF_964194025.1. NCBI lineage: Eukaryota > Metazoa > Xenacoelomorpha > Acoela > Convolutidae > Convolutriloba > Convolutriloba macropyga. The sequence continues at coordinate 29,196,007 of NC_134471.1, forward strand.
GGTTATTGCTGTTTCAATATGGTATGCATAAAAAGTATTCAAGTTTCAGCGATTTCAATGTGCGTTTTGGTGATTTTAGGAGGAGCTAGAAAGTCACAAGAAACAGATTGCAGAGTTGCATACAACAGTTGCGGACTTGAGGAAACGAAACATCAGATATCAGGTCTGCTTTTTAAATTTAAAAATAATCAGATTTGAATTAACAATTAACTTGGTAACCGCGATTTTCTTGTTCTAGAACATTCTAACATCCTATGAGCAGATAACGGCGTCAGGTTTCAACAATTTGGACAAGGGAAAAACAAACGTCATGTTCCAGAATCAGAGCCAGAGGTAATCAGTTTCATCATTTGGAACCATTTTAATATCAAACACTTTTTTATCAAAAAAACATTTTTTCTACTGTTTTGTAAAATGACTAAATTTTCCAGATCTTCGACGCCTTGTAGAATATGATCAACGATAATTCGTATTTTTTGTTGCCTAAAAAAGATTTTTTTCTTCTAATTGCTAGGCCCATCTCTTAAAAGACACTACAAACAATGATCAATACTAAAACACTCATTAATTTGGTGATACAATTTGATGAAAACGAAAACTGCCCACGATAGGAAAGGAAACTGATCCACGATTTTAAATCTTTCTCATTTAGTCTTACGAGTGACGATGACAACATGAGTGAGAAGGCATTAACTCCCACATCCTCCACGGGGACAGAATCAGACAGTTGTTCCAAAAACATACCCCTGGCTCCTCCGCCCCCTCCCCATCCCCTCACACCCCTCACCACCCCATTTCCTACCCCCTCCCACCACCCCTCTCCACAGCCGCATTCACAGTCTCAGCTACAGATGCAGCTACCATCCGGAGGAACAGCACCTGTCAATATGCATCACAAACACACAGGTACGCATTTGTGTTAGCTTTCGCTATTTTAATAAACTCAAATTTATGTAATCTTTTCAGATTTTAAAATTTGTATCGGTATCGCGCTCTAAATATGTTATCAGCCATCATCAAGCGGTTTATTATATAGGTGCTCTCGTTTTCCTATAATCCACAGAAATTGGATTATATTGGCGCTCTGTCTTTTCACATAATTAGATGAAATTTTAAGTCAAAAACAAGTCAGGTTTTAGTGACGATTTTAGGTGGAAAAAGACAGAGAAATATACCATCTTTTTTCGAATTTTTTCATACATATTCAACACCACATCAAAACTTGTTGGCAACGCGTCATTCTAATTGTATTTTCACTCCTTGTCTTCTTCTTTTTGTTTCCTATTTTGCTGATGTTAATAAGTTACATGCGCCTTCTTCTAATTGCGCTTTGTTCCAATTGATTGAAGAAATTGTTGTCAGCAATGGGTCTTTATGACTGTTTCATCATTTGGAAGGGGGCTCAAATTTCATCAGGAAGTCAAAAGCATTCTTGGTAAAATGGCAGCTGACATTAGAACACTTTCAGTTATTGCTCAAAAGCTACCCCTTATGACTAGATTGGCATTACTGGAACGCCTTGTCATATCAAATCTAAACCATTCAGCTCTTCTTTTTACAGATCTGAGTGAAGAACTATATTCAACCCTAGAAAAACAACTTCATTGGGGATTATGAACTTGCATACGAGAAAAGTTGGGCTAAGACTCGAAAAGCTAAGACTCGAAAAGTTGGGCTAAAATTATCTGAATAAGTTTCTAAATGAACAGCTTCCTGACTTTTGCTCATGAGAACTCACGCATTTGAAGATTGGATTGAATAAAAGAACATACTAAATTCAAAATTAATGAAGCTGCTAAAAGTCAAGAAAAAGCATTTTTTTTCTTCAGAAACATTAACTGGTTGAACACTTAGCAAAAAAGTTTTTTAAAAGCTCTAATAATTTTTATCATGAGAACTTTTTATCCCACCAAATTTAGCCAAATTGGGTAAAAGCTGGAACGACTTCTGAATTAAAGACAAATTCTGACATAAAAAAAATTTTAAAATATGATCTTGTGCTTAAATTATTTCAATTTTTCTTTGTTCGGTGAAATGGAGTTTAGCTGTCTGATCTTTAAATCCTTTAAACTTATTACACATTTTAGATTTGTATGCTTTTTTGGAGTCTGCCATTTATATGGGTCTGAATGTACAATTCACGTGTTTGTGTTTTTTCCATCACCTACTTCCGAAAACCGCCAGTCTTCTGGGTTCTTGGTATATTTGGGTCTGTTTAATCACTCTCTGTTACTTTATCTCATGTTTGCATCAATAACATTCCAATTGCAATCTGTAACTATGAAAATTTTTTTTGTTTACAAGTTCAGATATGCAGCTAATGATTCTAATGAAATTGACAACACATTTTTCCTGAAATTGGGGATAGTATTTGAGTTGTTTCTTTTTTGTTTAAAATCTATCGAACAATTTTTAGGGAAGCAATGATTGTAAACGTGTGTGTCTTTTTATGCAAAATTTTCTTTTTACTGTTTCTGTGCTTTTTTTCCAGACCATTGTTTCGATTTCACTTCACGAGTGATTTTTCACGCTTGATTACTTGATATTTGCGTGATCTCAATTGCATTAATTGGAAATTAAGTCTTGCGCTAAAACAAACGCAATCGTAACTTAGGATACTTAAGGATCCTGATAGCCAAACGTCCACTGCCTAAAATTAGGAAAATGGGGATCGAGGGTTCAAACCTCTTCCTAATTGAAAAATTTTAGCGCCTCTAAAAATTCAGGAGAAATTATTTAGACGATATTTGATTTAAAATTATAAGTTAATGTTTGTTCTCTAAGGCAACATCCTTTGAATTATAAACATATGATTATGAAGGTTTTTATTTTCATGTGTTTGATGTCACTAACTATGTAAAAGCCGAGTTTTGCGATTCCGTCAACTTTTCACAATTTTTGTTGTTGTGTTCCCGCATTCTTATTGTGACGGTATAATTATGCTTGTAATTAGCTTGACAATTCTTCGGCTTGCATTTGATGCATTGCCTTGTATGTTTCTTTCCCCTTGACTATTTGATCATTTGTTATGTTTCACATAAGTTGCATTTTGCATTATTGACTTCTTATTTACTTCACTCATTCTTTCGAATAAATAGTATTAGACTTAAGTTTTATTCAATTTTGTTCAATGTGCTTAATCTATTCAAGGTCGAAAAATGAAGTCAATTAAACGTGATCAAACAATAAAGTCTATGATAAAGACATGAAATCTATCAAAAGACATGAAAAGTTATGCATTAAATTATCAAAGTTTTGGAGTAAATGGAAACTGGCATTAGTATTAAGTTAAATACTCGCCATTTTAGAGGCTGAATTCATCATTTTGATGAAAATTAATAATACTGCGGACCAAATTAGAACACTTTTCGACACTTAGGCAAGAATGAGGCCGGTAATTTTTAATCTCTTTTCGACGGAGTCCTTTTTCCGGCAATCTGCTTTCTTTGCTTTTGTTTTCAGTGACAATCGAAAAAATTAACTACATAATGGCTGCTTTTGGAGAATAACATCAACGGCCCGAGATGGCGATGAGATGAAATTTCGTGGTGACCAAACTAATTATGAAGATTGAAAAATATGCCATAAAAATGAGTATTGCAAAAGACCTATCAGGATAAAAAGTACTATCAGGGCAAATGCCATAAACTTTTATTGCATAATTTAGAGCAATTTTTTATATATGGTCCTTAATTGGTTTGGATGCATATGAATGGCAGATCATCATCACCAAATATTATTAATTTTTTGTAGGGTTTGACCCTAAACGTTCCCCAGAGGTGAACTGGGAATACAAACCTCCCGAGTTCTCATTCTCAGCCACAGACCACACCCGCCCTCTACCCTCTGAGAGACCTAACCTGTCTGGGGTGATTCATGGCGGGGGACAACACACTAGACAGAGGTCACTGCAATACTGTCACTCTACTTCACCCCTCGTTGCTGCGAACACCTCATCCAAGCTATCCCCTCGTCCCTCCAGTCCAATTGTGGGCGATGTTACCAGAGCAGGTATGACAATAAAAGTGTATTCTGTTTCGGTTCACTGATTCATTGGGCATAAAACAGACTATCTATGCTGTAATTCTCTAATTGCTTTGGCTATTTTTCTTTGGATATATTGCTTGGCTCTATTTTGATTTGGATATATTACCTCACTGGGTGCATCAAATTTGCAACATCAAAACTCGAGTGCTGTGATAACCCGAATAATTGAATATGCATTGCAGATATTTTGTGTGTGTGTGTGTGTGTGTGTGTGCGTGTGTGTGTGTGTGTGTGTGTGTGTGTGTGTGCGTGTGTGTGCGTGTGTGTGTGTGTGTGTGTGTGTGTGTTTGTGTGTGTGTGTGCGTGTGTGTGTGTGTGTGTGTGTGTGTGTGTGTGTGTGTGTGCGTGTGTGTGTGTGTGTGCGTGTGTGCGTGTGTGTGTGTGTGCGTGTGTGTGTGTGTGTGTGTGTGTGTGTGTGTGTGTGTGTGTGTGCGTGTGTGTGTGTGTGTGTGTGTGTGTGTGTGTGTGTGTGTGCGTGTGTGTGCGTGTGTGTGTGTGTGTGTGTGTGTGTGTGTGTGTGTGTGTGTGTGTGTGTGTGTGTGTGCGTGTGTGTGTGTGTGTGTGTGTGTGTGTGTGTGTGTGTGTGTGTGTATGTGTGTGTGTGTGTGTGTGTGTGTGTGTGTGTGTGTGTGTGTGTGTGTGGGTGTGTGTGTGTGTGTGTGTGTGTGTGCGTGTGTGTGTGTGCGTGTGTGTGTGTGTGTG
>NC_134471.1:29203455-29331418 GCF_964194025.1 Convolutriloba macropyga
CAGCGTCTGCCACGTCATCACTCACCTTAGGAAGTCGTGCCAGCTCGTGCAATGAACGGAAAGTTGCGCCAGGACCCCCACCACGTACAAGTGCGTTGAGCAAATTGGAGAACAAAAACGATAAAAGCAGCAGTGTGCCAAATTTAAACGTGTATGTGAACCAAGAGCAACGTCAGAACTTAACTAGTGGCCTAGTCGAGAACGTCTCTGACATACCAAAGCCGGCTCCTTTGAAGAGAAACAACAGTTTGATCAGATTGTTCAGTAGGAAAAGCAGTCAATCCCAGTTTGCAAAGAAGGATCCGGGGTCTCCTATGAAAAAACTGAGCAGCCCTGGACCCATGGCAGGGAGATCTCAACAGCAACAGGTGTTGTATGGAAATGGGGGCAGTGAGAGCAGTACTCCTAATTTGAACTCGAGGCACAACTCAATATCGTCACATGCGTCGTCACAAGAAACAGGTAATGGAGCCAATAACAGAATGTTCTAATATCAAGTATCAGATCGTTATATTAATAGAAACAATTCTTTATTTGTTAGTTTGTTTAGTTGCATCCGTATGAAAAGTGAAAAATTCCTCCGCTGAAGTTGGAGTTTGTCGAATTTTATTTTTTTCCGAAAAATCCCTCCATTTTGTTCGCTCTCTCTCTCTCTCTCTCTCTCTCTCTCTCTCTCTCTCTCTCTCTCTCTCTCTTCCTCTAAAATTATTTTCCTCTGAACAGTTTACTGAGCTGTATTTACTATTAGTTTAGACACACTGCATCCGTATGAAAAGTGACAAATTCCTCCGTTGAAGTTGGAGTTTGTCGAATTTTGTTTTTTTTTCCGAAAAATCCCTCCATTCTGCGCGCACTCTCTCTTCCTCCCTCCCTCCCTATCTCTCTCCCTACCTATCTCTCTCTCTCCTCTCTCTCTCTCCTCTCTGTAAATAAATCACACAAATAATAAATTCATATATACACAATCTATGGCAGTTTATAACATTAAGAAATTAAGCCATTAAGCAATATTGGTAGTTTTTTGATACAGAATTACTGATTACAGAATTGTCATTCCCTGTCAATAGAGTCATTGAAGTTGGATTGGATTTGTGTGACCATTTGATGTTATGCTTAGCGAACAAGTGACCAGATGACCAGAGGCTGAAACAGTCCGGGGAATTACTTTGTCTTTAAAGTTGTTATTTAAATCAATTTAAAGCTCTAAAAGCTTCAATAAAATCTTCATTGTTTATTACAAAGTAATAAACCACTTTTGCATGCTCAAAATGCGCGCATTTAATTAGGCTCGATTGCGGATTAGAGATACTTTTAATGCGAATAATAGATACCTAAATTGAGCGGAAACGTGCTACAAGACTTGTAACCTACTTTTCGTTCCGAATGTTCTTTTACAAATTATTAAAACCACTTTTGCATGCTCAAAATGCGCTTATTTAATTTGGCTGAATTGAGGATTAGAGATAATTTTAGTTTTTTAATAGATACCTAAATTGAGCAGAAATGTACTACAAGATTTGTTACCTAGTTTTCGTTCGCAAAATTCCTGGAACCCCTTTTGCGAAAAGTAAGATACAAAGGATGTCATCTAATTTCGTTCATTGTATGTAACTAATTTTCGAGCCAGTTTTACTAAGGCGAGCGGAAATTTTGAGGTATACCTCTGCATAGTAATGAAAATTAGTTGCTCGCGTCAGTTTTTATGCTTTAAACAGAAAACAACTTAGATCACTTATTCCTTGTAACTACAGAGAAGTTCAGCTAATTTAGATTGCTAATGTCGGTGACTTTACATGCTACTGCATTTTTTGGATGTTTGGCAATGATATCATTTTAATCCGCTAATCTTAAGCTGTTCATTGTACCAATCTTCCAAACATTAAGTGGTCAATGTCAGATTTCTCGAGTAAATTTACTTGATGTTGTTACTAATTTTCGCGACCATGTTTTAAGATTATGGTTATGAGCGTGTGGCGAAATTGGTTACAGTGAGCTAATATAATTCAATTTTTCTTCCTGTTGGGATATATCAAAAACTAGTTTCCACTATGAGTATTTTTGGAGCAAGCGTGAAGAGTCGTGGCAATGCTTTGTAGCTAATTGCCGGGCCATAAAAAACACGTTTCCACGCGTCACCTTGTTTCAACGGTTGAAGTATCTAATAATTAAGACAGTTAAGATAGTGTCAATTAGACCGAAGAAAACAAAGTCAAATTGGTTATTAAATTCAGAAATGTCCCTCTTGATACTAATTGCGGATTAAGAAGTCAATTAGCAATTAGCAGTTATGCAATTTCCCATAGCTCATAAGAAGAGAACAATAAAGTATTTGAATTTAGTCTCAAGTAACTTTTCATAAAATTTGCGCAAAAGAATAACAAAATCGTGGAATTGGGTTACGTTTATTGTAAACACTTTTAACGAAATGTAGGCATTTTTACACAGTGCTAGAAACTTATATTGACGTTTTGAGCAATTCATTTAAATCTTTGAAAATATTTACGCAACATGCAATGTGGTTACGAAGTATTATCACTCATTTCCACAAAAGGATGAATTTATTATAATTTGCCTTTTCAGACATTGAACAGGTAATCAAGTAATGAAATTTGTCTATGGGTCATGAACTTACTGCTACGTTTTTGCAGAGAGAGACACATAAGTTCCTGAAAATTGAATAGCACTGTGGAAAGAGTTTTTTCATTTTTTGTTTTTAAAGGAAAAAACGATTCTTGAAAATTTTAATTTCTCTGTCAGAACGTTTCGCGCTTCAATTACTCTGTCCGTTAATAGCATTCAAATATTTCTAAATTCAAAATTTTGCATTTCCTGCAAGCATTTAAATGACATTTCAATAATTATTTTTGTCAGAAAAAAAACATACTAAGTAGCACCTGCGATCAGGAAACTGTACAAAATTTGAACAAACATATAGATTTTTGATATTAGTTATTCAAAAATAATATTCATCAAAGGAGAGGCATTCTTTCCACTACAAACGTTGCTTAAAGCTGAAATTGCTTCATGTTTTGAAACTGAAGGTACGTTAGACGTATTTGAAAAGAATTCAGGGACATTTTGTTGGTCGTAAAAATGATCATTTTTGAATATTAATTCTTCAGAACAAAAAGTATATCTTTTTTCAAATAATTTTTATTAACCTAAATTTCCCAATTTCTAATGGATAAATGAGAACAATGAATTTTTGTTGGTTCTGAGGGTAAATGAAACCAAATTCATCCGTTTAATTTGAAGAAAAGCTGTTTAAAAAATTTCAATTATTTTCTTTTTTCCTAATTCATTTTTTTTCAGATCAAGAAAACAAATATAGGAGATTCAAATTATAGGTATGCCGTTGTTATAGCCCGACTTAATATTCAAATAGATCCTTGTTATGGAAATACTTCCTCGTCCACACTTAATTTTTAACAAGCTTAACCAAGAATTTAACTTTTCTTTCTCTTTTTTTGAAAAGCATTTCGTACAAAATTAGTTCCTGAGTTGATTAAACACTAATATTGTTGACTTAGGGAATATGACAGGCTTTAGGCGTCTCGGAAAAATTAATAGCTAAATTTTTGTTCTCTGATTTTGTTTCCCTGCATTTTTTTACGTACAAAATATCCACTGCTGTTTGAAAAATGGCAACCGTTATCGTAGCTTGTAATTTTGAAACTTTTCTCCAATTGAAGCCTATTTTCTTGTTTTCTATTTTTCAAATATTTCAGTCAAATGATAATGCTACTTGAAATCAACGCGCATAATTGATTTTTTCATAGGGAAATTGTACAGAAGAACGTGATAAGGTAATAAAAATTAAACTTGGTGGTTCTTCAGTAGTTCCTTTCTAACGGCAGGTTTTCGCTTTAACTTCTAGTTCCTTTTCTCTGAATTATTACTCATGTTTTCCAATAAAATTTAAACTCACGAAGTGAGTAATTTGATACACGTATTAACTACATGAATTACATTATAAAGACACATATCTATCAATTTTGTTTAAAATCATCTAAAATAATTTCAAGTTTCATTTCGACAAAGAATTTCGCACAAAGAATTTTCAGAATGCTGAGCCCCCTCAAAACCAATTTTTTTCTTTTTAAAGAGCTCAACTTTTTAAAATGTAATCGTTTTGAGACAGTTTATCTTGTTTTTGCAGCTCCTTTTCAATCCTGGGACCGACTAATGATAGCGACATGGTTGGAACGTTTGGGTCTGAGCCAGTACCTGGGATCCCTCCCCTCCCACATTTCCGGGTCCTCTCTGGTCTCAGCCGGACCACACCACCTGGAAAAGCTGCTTGGAATGAAGAACCACCTGCACAGGAAGAAGTTGATTCTGGCGATGAGGAGTCAGCTTAGTTCCAGACCAAATCCAGTGGACCATATAGACCACAACTGGGTGATTAGGTGGCTGGACGACATTGGGCTTCCCCAGCACAAAGAGGCTTTCTCAGGTCTGTATACAGTTTTTGTGTCTTAAACTATTGTCATTGTTTTTCAAAAAATATTTTTACTGCGCATGATAAACAAAGAATTGGATTTTGGGCTGTTCAGAGTTTTCCAGAGAGTTTTTTGCTATGATTTGTGTCTGAACAGGGTAAAAAAGTGACATGATCATAATCTGTTCATTGTAAAAATACAGTCTGGGAATTACTATGATTCAGTGCTGATTTGCAATGTTACTATGATCTGGGTCGGAACTTCATACGTACCAAAACGAAAGCAAGATTTTAGTAACATAGTCAATATCAGCATGTCTCAACAACGTTAGAGCTTCCAGCAATGTTCGGGTTATACAATTTTCTTCTGTGTAAGAGCAATTTGCATAAATTTTTCAAGTTAAGTGAAAATGAAAAAAAATCTCATATCTCGTTTCCAATTTGGATATTGTCTGAAATTTTGGGAGTTACAATTACTTCCAATATATTTTAATACCAACTATACTCTTTTTGCAACTATATTGCTACTGGAGACGACCGGCAACTGAGTTAGACCTCTTAATTGATTCGAAGAGATCTCTTTCCGTCGAGTGAGTATTTAATCATAATTAGCACATTTTCAGAGGCTAAAATAGACGGACGCGTGCTGTACTACCTGACGTTTGATGACCTCATCAGTCTGAAGGTGTTCAGTGCCCTTCACCAGATCAGTATCGGCAGGGCTGTCCAGTGTCTTCGCACCCAACAGTGGAACCCACATTGCCTAGTCCGACGTCCCCCCAACTCCACGACATCGGGTGCACCTTCCTCGTCATTCAGTAACTTGTCTTCTTCGGCCACTTTGGATGAAGTGATGATGCAACAGCCGCCTGGAGGTGGAAATGCACCTGGTGGAGTAGGTGGAACGGGAGCACCAGGTGGAGGTGGTCCGGTCACTGACACGGTACCCCAAGAGGACTTGCTGCTTTGGACCAATCACAGAATCATGGATTGGCTTAGGTATGGGTGAATTAATCGAAAAGTTTTTGTCAGAAAATTTTCTTTGTGCCTACTTTTCACGTCAAGAATGGTGTTTCCCCGAAATTGTGATTCAGAAGATCCTTATTAAATGAACTACTGCAGACCAATCAGAACAATTTCTGTCGCCAATAAATTCAATCGTTGTCGAAAAGTAATGTAAAATTTTCACTCAATTGGAAACCAGTGCTCAAACTTCCACAATCAATTATTATGTTTGTAAAAAAAATTGGAAACATAAATTTTTAAACTCTTTAGAATTTTGACATTGCCGGTGATTTCAATGCTTAATTTAAGATCAATCGATTTGTCGGAATACGCGCCCAATTTACGTGGCAGTGGAGTCCACGGGGCACTGATGAGTCTCGAACCCAGATTTGTAGGAGAGACATTGGCAGATGTGCTGTGCATTCCACAGAGTAAGACCCTTCTGAGGCGACATTTGGTGGCTCAGTTCAACAGATTGGTGGGTGCACCATGTGAACAGTTGAAGAGGATGGTCGAGCTATCAGGTGAGTGGATTGGAAAAAACATTGGATATATACCCAAGCTGATAATCATGCAAACTCCGGGCAGTCGGACCAGTTCTTGTGTTAACTTACTGTTATTGTCTCTTTTGATCATTGCTAATGTAAATCGGGGACTAATCTTAATCTATGAGTTTTCTAGCCTCATTGTTAAACAGTTTTTTTCGCAATTTAATTCAAGTGTAGATCACGATATGCGTCTGACTTTTCCATAGCGGTCTTGGACGAGGCAGTAAACATTTGAACAATTGGGAGTAACAAAAGTGATAATGCAAAATTCGCTGAGCACCAAATCCACAGTGATCTGCTTTTTGCATTCTTGTTTCTACACAATTGTATTATTTTACTTTTTTATCGACAAAGTTATTCCATTTAGGAATTCATTCTTGTTTGAAATATTACCAAATATACTTTTTTATGTAGGCCACTTCCAGCTTCTGTCTCCGAGTATGAAAGTGAAATTGCCTCCGAGGCGCACCAGAAGACGTTCCAGAGACAGAGGAGGTGCCCTTAATGACCTCGTGTGTCCTCTAGAGTTTGAGGTACCCAACTTCGTGTCGTCCAACATCCTCCCTTCTGGCTACTACATCAGATGCGAAGACTTCACTTCTATACCCATGTCACCCTCTCTATTCCTCGAACCCCACAGGTTCGCTTCCTCTTTCTCCTTTTGTGATATCCATCACTGCCGAAATCAAATTCTAAAGATGAAAAATGAGATTTATTGTCGCCAGCTTAGTGGACATATTGCTGTTATTTATAACCCTAGGCTCAAGTGCAATTTTTGCACAGAAACAACTCATAATTTGTAAATGGCGTCATAAGCGGCTCTGGGTGGGTGGGTCGGTTAAGGGGGAGTGTTAAAAATACCTCTGATAAATGAATCAGGCAGTTCGATTGGAGAAATTGATCTTCATAACTGTCATTATTCTACAAAACTGACCAAGTCTAAATACTCGGATTGAACTCCAGGTCACCCTCTCGCACCCTGGATTCCGTATCTACCCTGGGAAGACAGTCGGCAGCCGGTAGTCTGGAGGACCTCATGGTTGTCAGTGGAGCCTCTTGTGGACCCGGAGGTCCAGTTGGGGGACCAGGCAGTGCCAGCATGGGAATCGGAGCTTTCTCTCCAGACGACGCAGCCTTCACAGCCGAATCTGTCCAGGATATCTCCATGTTGTCCAATCAGATCCAGACTCTTACTTCCCAGTTGTCTCAGGAACAGGAAAATTAGACAATGATGCTTATTTTTTGTTTTGATAAAGCACAACTAAGAAATGAGCATCAAAATGTCTAAATCGATTACAACAACAAAAAGAAAGTCACAAAATCTGACGTTGAAGCTCGGTTCGAATTTTGATGGATACATCGACGCTAACAATGATGCTTATCAATAATCATCTTAGACCTTTCCAGTGCTAAAAAGAAAGGCACCAAATGATCAACATAACCAAACCAGTTGTGAACAGATTAGACTCATGAACAAAATTATCTGAGAAACTGCAAAAAACTGCTGTTCGATGTGTCATTGCAGCTTTTTTTCAGATTGTACAAACAATCAGTTTCTGCGAAGAGCGCTTTTAGCTTATATGGATTATACGTTTCCTATGCGAGGTGGTCATTTTGACCTGCATCTCTGTTTTTGGAAATTAAAATTACAATTGTGATCTGACTTTGAACGCCGTTCAGCGAACAACAAATTTCCCGGAGCTTGAAATGTGTGGGTGGCACCCCAAAAAAATTCCGTCAAACGGGCCGTGGTTTCAAGAGAACTGATATTGGTACGCTGTGAAGATGTCCGTTTTCTACATTGAACTTAACTTGTTCCTCAATTGTTTTGTTCCCGTTTTAAAGATAGCTGTTTAATACTCTTCTCAATTTTGTACTTCATCAGTTAAAAATGCGTATTTGTTTTTCTGTTTCGTTCTGTTTTGCACCCCATCCATTTGCGACATGCGCACCTTTTGAGTTCTAAATCTAAATTTGTTTCAAAATTTGCAATTTGTTTAGATTATTCATACAGTATTCGAAATATCTGCAATATATTTTTTGGTACTTAGTTGTATAAATTGTGTTCGCGAGACGTCCAGTAGGAGCCAAATTTAATTTTTCTTGAGCTGCCACTGTTCCAGAGAGGAATTCTGACATCATTCACCATGAAACAACAAGGTTTTTTGGACTCACATTAATTGCAGAAAAGGTAAGCGAGAAGCTGCATTGCGTTAACGTGAAAGTAAATTCAGGATTGCCACTGAATCAAATCGCTGCAAAAATTCCACAGTGTTGGTGTAAGAAACTTCATAAAACACCGGAATTTTCGCTTTGGTCACCATTTTAAGGCCATTTAGGAGAGCTTAAAGGCGCATAATACTGCTGACATTGTAAAAAAATGGCTTGGTGATGTTAGAATGGGCTGTTGAAGGTGTTGTCCGCAGTGCAATGTATTCGTGTTATGAGATAGTATCACCTGAGGAGGATAAACTTCAAAAAGTTGTTTTTAGTTTTTCTTGCCTTCATCTATACAAATAAGTTGAGCCACACGTTTGTTTTGCACGAAGAGCGTATTATTGAAAGACATTTTTGATAAGCTAAAAAGAGCTGGTTCCACTGTCTTTGGGTTTCTAGGTATTTGTGAAAAAGCTATCAATAAACTATTCGACGAGAACAGCTAATAATTTGCTTCACCCTTTGACAACACTACAATAAATTTTTTGATTGCTCCCAAAATGAGAAGGCTTGGAGATAATGTTGATGATGAAACACAACGGCATAATGCTGCTAATAATAGATTCGCTCAACATCGGTTCGCTGCCTTTTCAAAGCAAACAGGAAACCTACTGAGAAAAAATTGAGGCTTCAGGAAACAAAGGAAAACAACTGAAGATGAATATTCAAACCAGGAGCGCTCCACAACGTAATGTGTGTTCCTACGTTATGTTCTGATCCCAATAATCCTCATTACTGGCTTAACTGTCTACCAAATGAAGTCGAGCTAGAAAACTTCCACTATAAAATGAGTACCGTATTATTAGTGATTTTCAAATACCAAGGGACATTTTTATTATATCAGAATTTACAAAAAAATTGTACGCAGCAAATTTTGTTACAGAACATAAAGAAAAAAATATAATAAAACTTCTCATGCAGGAAGAGAAACAAACATCAAGAAGGCGCTTAGTTTTTCAGACAAAAATCGAAATTGTAAATTCCCATTCTATCAAATTCAAATAATTCTTTAACATTAAATGCCTTTCGAACAACATTGCTTTATCGGTATCTAGTTTGGGCAAGCGCTATTTAATTTCAATTAAACTTTGCGCTTTCTCATTTTAGATTTAAGACGATGCACAAATGGCTTTCTTAAGTAATGCAAGTCGTCAATGCTCAAATAGTATGTCAGAAAAAAAATTCTCTAAAATGCAGAAAAGATTGATTCTGTGCAGACAATTCGTGCCGTCAGTGGTAGAATTTTAAAAATGTTGCTTTTTCAGTTCTAGTTACTTTGAGATGATTCAAACAAGAATAGAGGGAGACAACGAATTTAAAAAACTAAAAAAAGGAAGCCAGGTCCTGATCTCTAACAAAAAAGGGTTAACAAAATGACTTGACTTGTAGAATGTTTACAGTAACAACAGCTGTTGACAATGAGTAAAGATTTTCAGCAGCATATGCAAAAAAAATAACGAAAACTGAGAATTGTTTCTTTGAATTGGCAAGATCATCCACTACCTCAACTTTAAGTTATATATGGAAAATAAAACAAACAAAATGATTCTTCTTTTGATGTGGTAGGAAAGAGATGGGACATGTTATTTTTAAGACTTAATTACAATTCGAAGCAACGCGGAACACGGAAACAATAAAAAAAAACATTTTTGAAATTCACAAATATATGTATTGTTTCAGTCCGAAAACAATTTAGCCAACAACTCAAAAAACCAATTAAAAAAGTTCAACCCTCGATAGAAACTTACTGGAAATTGCATTTTATGGTACCCAGAGACAAGAGAACGGAAACAATAGTTGCAGAATTTTCAAAATTTATTATTTTCTTTAAGAAAGCCAGTGTTATTGTTATAAAAGACGTGTAGTCCACTATTTGAAAGCCAATAGCTTCACTGAAAATAATTACAAGGCAATAATACTTGCAATAAGTACATAGTAACATAAAGCGTAACCTTTTCTCCTCTAAAATGAGACCTTTAAATGTTGAGACTTAAAATTCAGATCACAAAAAGCGCAATAATAAAAACATCAAATTTTGATTTGAGTAATATAAGTCAAAGACGTATCAACTATAAATGATCTACTGCGAACGCTAAACAGATTCTTGAAAACCAGTCACATGGAATTTTCATTATTGAGACTTAACAAAACGGCAACCAAAATTTATTTAAAAAATAAGCACAGAACGAAATTTTATACAAAAATGTTTTTAAAACATAATTTAAAAAACTTAAAATCATTAGCTGCCGTTGGTCGATTGAATAGATCAAAATTATGCAAGCTCACCAAGAGAACCACCAGAAAAGTTTAGTTGCCGTATGATAAAAATCACCAACAACTGAATGTTTTTCATCCAAAAATTCTTTTCATTTAACTCCAAATGTTTGAAAAGGGTCACCCTTGAAGACTACTTCATTGGTTGCTCCATTTAACATTCCGTTTTAATCCTTACTCGGAATTGAATATTTGTGTATATCAAATTTGAATAAATTGAGAGCACTTTTTGAATAAAGAGAGCACCTTATAGAATATAAACTTTTGGATCGCAAAAATTTTCATAAGACCAAGAAAAGCTCCAATTCTGCTCCACGGCTGTCACCAATACGTAATTGTTCCAATTTTAAACCCTTTTGACAATAAACGTCTATAATTGACAAAAATTGGCGCTGAAGTGAGCAAAATTAAGTTATGTCAAGATCAATTAGACAACAAATTTTCAAAACCGCAAATGAAAATGGCTTTGTCAGACAACAGAATATCAACTAGTTCTTGATGTTATTTGTGATGCTCGATCATCTGACCAGGTTCTTGGGGAGTGCTCTGCACTGCAGAATTCTTATCAGTTTAAACCAAATAAACGACTTGGAGCCAGCGTTATTGAGTGAATAATGCAATTCATCGAATAAACAAAACTGCTAAGTTTTAAAACAATAGAATATGCAACTCCGTGCCATTTCGCAAATGGGAGCAATAATTTCTTTGGTCACCTTTTAATTGGCTTCAACAAATGCGAGCATTTTTTGAGCAAAAAATTTCGAAAAAAATTTCAAACATAGTGAAAATGAGCCAATGCTTACAAAAATATAAACCACGTTTTAACTCTGTGGTACAATAGTACATTTTAGTTTGGGGCTATCAATTTTGGTGTAGCTAAATAAGTTCATTTTATGTTTAAATTAATTTAGTTCATTTCATCTACATTATTTTGTTCATTCATTTAATTCTAGTTTTGAAGATCGAATCTTAAGTTTTCATACTTGTAAATTTGTTTACATCCTGTGCATGATCTTCTGTCTGTTCACATTGTCTCGTGATTGTAAGTTGCCGCATTTGGAATTGTAATCTTATGAACAAATTGTTAATCAGTTTGTTAATTTTATCTAGATTCATTCTTCATTTTCGCAATTCAAATTAGGCGACTCTCTCTTTAACTAGAATCCGCTCCGCCAAAAGTCTTATTTTAGACGAGTTAAATTTAATTGTATTTCACTAAGCGAAATACCCAATTAATAATCAAGTGTAATTTCGCTACGCCAAATCCGCCTATATTCTGTAACCAGAATATTCAATTCACAAGCAACAAAATTTAGCGTCGATTCGCTCCACCAATTCACCCATAAATAGCCGTTGTAGAATAAGCTAATCGGCGTCGCGAATCATCTCATTCCTACAGATAGCAAATCTGTATGACAAGGCGCAGCCAGCTCGAGAATCTAGGAAAACACCGTTGTCGATAGAGCCATTTTGGGAACGACCAACTTCGGACCCGCAAATCAGATGGGAAAAATGGCGAATCCAGGTAAAACTAGCGATTCTCGCTCGAAAGAATATCACTTTAGACATGTTGTTACAACCCAAACCAACGACAGTTCGATTGCCAGTGGAACCGAAGTACGAGATGCCAATTGAAGACACAACCGATGAAGCTGAGAGAGCGTCGAATTAGAAACAATCAATTGAAGTTGCAATGGGAGTTAAAATGTCAGAAGATAACAGAAGCGGGAATACTATGCGGGGAACAACCATGGATTTTGTGTGACCAAAAATGTGTATCTTTTTTGTATCTAAGTATTGGTACGGAAGGAAGACGACTACTTACACAAAAAATTCCACACGACAATATTTACGACTTGACTACCCTCAAACTTTGGGAAATGATGGAGATAGCTTTTATTCGCCCAAGAAATATCACATTTGATCGATACGTGTTCTTTTCTCGAAAGCAGAAGAAGGGTGAAACAGTAGAACAATTCTATAGCATCTTGAAAGAATTGGCTGAAAATTGCGATTTCGAAAATCATGAAGAGGCAATCATCAGAGATATTTTCATCACAAACATGTTGAATCATGACATTCAACGGGAGCTTCTACGGGATACAGTTGAACCGGAGAGGGCATTCAGCATTGAAGTCAACATGGAAATGGGTAATCAGAATCAGCAGAGAATTTCATCTAATAACGGTGCAACTGGCAGTACAGTGAACGCAATACAACAGTTCAATCGATTTCGCGGCGCGGGTGTGCGTGGAAATCAATCAACTAGAGCAGTCGTCAACCGTGCCTCCGTTGGACAGTGTCGTGGTTGTGGTCAAGTTTGGACACCAACACACCGTCAGGTTTGCCCTGCAATGGGTACGAAATGTAATCACTGTGGTTTGCAAAACCGTTTTGCTAAGGTATGTCGACGAAGGCTTAACAATACACGAAATACTCAACAAACCAATCGCATTAACACTGTAGAATCTGCTGAAACATCTAATCAAAATTGAAGTCAGGAAAATCAGAACGTCAATTATATCAATTATAATGAACAAATTAATTCAGACTATGATTCCTCGGATGATAATTACGTTGCAACCGTCGAAAATATTAGTTCACCAAATATAGCACTGAAAAATATGTCATTAACGATTGGAAACACAAATTGTGATTTACTTCTCGATTCCGGTAGTGGTTGTACTATTATTAATATGTCACTTGCAGGAGAAATAATGTTTAATTGTGCGCAATCACAATGGTCGGAGAAAAAACCACTAGAATTGAGGTCTTTTTCTAACGACATTGTTCAACCTCTTGGCACTTTAAAAACGCCGGTAAAATGCAATGATTGGAATATTCAGAAAGCAAAAATCACAGTCGTAGCTGATGGGTTTCGACCAATATTAGGACGAGATCTTTTTGATCAGTTAGGGATCACAATATCTCAGAAACCTTGTCCGAAAACAGAAGTCAATAACATAGATGAACCTTGTGCAATAAAGAGATCACTTGCAAAGGAGCTTCCCGATTTGATATCCCGAATTGGAAAATCAAAAAACTATTCGGTTAACTCAAAATTCCACAAAAATTATCGAGTTAGACATTAGAAAGGACGAAAAGTGCCGATACACATTCAACCGAAAGTGAAAATTGAACTTGAAAAACTATTAAACGAAGGACATATAGAAAAATTAAACAAATGTTCTGATCAATTTTTCATATCCCCAATTGTCATTACGGTAAAAAAGGATCAATCAATCAAAACAGCACTTGACTCCAAAATTTTAAATAAAGCTATTCATAAAAACAAGTATCAAATGCCCAATATAGATTCGCTAATTCAAACAATCTCGCAAACTCTGTCAACGGCGCCGCAAGAGACTGCTTATTTTACGACTCTTGATTTGCAGTACGCGTATGGTCAACTTAAGTTACACAGTGATACGGCCCGCCATTGTAACTCTAATATTGTTAGCGGAGATATGACTGGCACATATCGATTTAAAACTGGATTTTACGGCTTAACGGATATGCCAGCTGAATTCCAAAAAGCTATTGATTGTACCCTTGCTGGTTTGGATAACACTTTCTGTTTCTTGGACGATATATTGATTGTGAGCTGAGGTAGAATCGAAATACATCTGGATTTGGTACGAAAATGTCTAATAAAACTAGATCGAGAAAATCTGCGAAGAAATCTTGCGGAATGTCATTTTGCAAAAGAAAAGATTGAATGTAAAAGATTGAAAAGATTGAAAAGATTGTAAAAGATTGAAAAGATTGAATAAAATTACACAATCAGGAGGTGTAACTCCACTTTCAAGTAAAACGGATGCAATTGGAAAATTATCAGCACCTATTAACCTTAAGAAACTTCGATCGTTTATGGGTTCAGTACACCACTTAGGAAAATTTATTCCAAATTTGTCACAATTATGTTACCCCCTTCGACCTTTGCTTAAGAAAAATTCAAATTTTCTTTGGACGGACGAGCATAAAAAACAGTTCTCTTTGATAAATGAACAAATCGCGGAAACCACTGAAAAAAAAACACTTTAACCCGGAATTAGAAACACGAATTAAATGCGATGCCTCACGCAAAGGTTTGGGATGCGCATTGGAACAACGAACACCTAATGGTTGGCACACAGTAGCATTTGCGTCACGATTTTTGAACTCTGTTGAAGACAGATATAGTATAAATGAGCTTGAACTTTTGGGTGTTGTCTGGTCCGTGGAACATTTCAAATATTATTTGTACGGCAAACCTTTTACTGTGATAACTGATCATAGAGCTCTTCTCTCAATCATTAGAGAAAACAGGTCTAACAAATCATTTAATAGTAGATTGACGCGTTGGGTAGATCGATTATTACCATTTGATTTTCAATTGACTATCTCCCTGGCTCAAAAATGGGATTAGTGGATTATATCTCTCGCGACCCGCAACAACAAGCAGCTGTTAATATATCTGCATATGACGAGCAATTTATCGTAGCTAAATTGGATGTAATTAAACGCAGTGCAAAACGCTTCTTATTAAACGCCGAAAATTACGTCGATTTCGCAGCGCGAAATCCACTTACAAAAAACGTCATAAATAGTCCAAATTCCATTAATAACTTGTGCAGTGAATTCGCACCGCGAAGTCCAGAATGTTCTACAAGTACGCAAAATGATAACCCAATTAGCGAATTAAAACCAAATATTTTAAATTCCAACCCCAAAACCGAGACAGCTAACATCTCTCCCTCGCTTTTTTCCTTGAATCGATCCACTGAACAGTCGTTCTCTAAATTAAACAATTTCCAACGAATAGCCACGAAATTCAGTAACGTATACATGATGTCGCAATCAAATTCCGATGATGAAACCTTGATGACAGTCAAGCAATCGACTCCTTCAAGAGTGCGATTTGCAGAACAGGGACCTTCAAGCAGCACCCGCCACTCCAATCACGCCCACGACCGATACAACAGCCACTTCTCCTTCAGCCACTTCGCCTTCAGTAGACGACCTCTATCTGAGCTCCTTCAATTTCGCCCTCTCTAAAATCTTCTCCAGCTCCTTGATGGCCAGCCCGACAACTAAGGACGCGATTTTGAAAGAGATTCGCGATTGCATCATTACCGACAATGAAGATAGATGCAAACAAATCTCACCCTACATCCATTCCTTCTGGAAAGACTTGCATGTGGAGAAGGGCTGTGTTTGCATAGACGACAAGATTGCCCTTCCCCATGCGATCAAAGACACCTATGTTGACGCCATCCATGCAACTCATCCTGGCACTTGGGGGATGACCGATATGGCAACACACGCGTGGTGGCCATATATGCACAGGGACATAGCTACAAAAACTGCAAAGTGCAACCCCTGTGTCAAGATTGGTAAAAATTTAAAATCTATTATACCTGCTAATAAATGGGCACCATTAAAGTTATGTAAAGTTACAAATGAAGAAATTCAAATTGATTTTGGAGGACCCATTTATAATGAAAAAAATCAAGAGATTTACTTTCTTGCATGTATTGACCGATTTTCGAAGTTCCCAACAGCAGAAGTATTTGATAGAGCTAATGCAGATAATTTTTTGAAATTTACTCAAGAGTACATTTTGCTACACGGTATACCCCGTGCAATTAGATTGGATCAAGCTCGATGTCAAACGGGATATCAACTTAAAGCATTTTTTAGTCAAAATAACATACAGCTAATTGAAGCGCGAATACACGATCACAGAGCCATTGGCTTGGTTGAAAGGGTAATTCAAACAATCAAGAATCGCTTAGCTTGCATTAAAAAGGCGGCGCGAAATCAATTCAATATGAAAGCCTCATTAAACTCAAAAATTTATTAGATACGAATATGTCGTCAAAAGACCATTAATATATCACCATTTGAGGCACATTTTGGCAGAAAAGCGAATACGCCATTAAGTAATATAACGACTAAACCAGATCCAAAAAGTCTATCTTACAAAAACATTTTAAATAAATATTTAGATTTGGAGACTGTCAGATGGGACGAACTTATCACAGACGATAACTGGAACAACGAAGAACGTAGCGACATTGAGATAGAGGTGAATAAAAACAAACTGGGCAAAGATGCGACGAAACGACAAAAGGAGGACCCGAATAAGGAATCAAGATTGATTTCCCATCCAGATGTCGGACAACCTGTACCCCGAACGGAAGCGTCATTGGAGGTAAAGCTGGCGAAAAAGAGACCCCGCACGAAAAGATCGAAGAAAAGTCTTGATGGCCTATATGACGTCTTAGCACCAGGATCCTCAGTGATCAAGACTAGCGAACATACATCAGTCATTAAAGAACCTGGAAAGAAAGACGTGACAATCAGAAACTCTAATCTAGCAAAGTTTGGGACGAAGGCGGAACGTGAGACAGAATTACAGGAGTATGCTAACCGACGCCCAAAATTACCGACGGGTAAGACAACAGAAGAGCTAATCAGCCACCATGCAAAGGAATCCAGAAAGAAGTTAGAAGGGGGAAAACGAGTGAAGCATAGGAAAGTGGCAGATGATGTTAGTACAGTGTCATCAATTCATTCAAATGTTACACGCGCCTTGCGTGTACGAATGCAAACAAAACCTAAAAGACAACTGTCAACGGCACCGCCAAAGCAACCCACCGAATTGAGTAGCGATTTCGCAGTGCCAATGGAATTGCCCACCACAAGCATTTTTATAGCGGAGCCACCTAGTAGGCCAAAACGAAAAGCAGCTACAAAGGCATCCGTAGCATTAATCCCAACAAAACGAAAACGCTCCACAGTATCGGTTACAGCATCGGATGAGTCTGCGACTTCAATCCAAACTTGCACTCCCTCAACTTCAAGTACTGGTGCAATTGGGAAACATAAAAGACGACAAAATATCAAGAAACAACAAATTGAGATTAAATCAATAATTTCCGCTATACAAACAGCCGCAGCACAATCTAATCAAGGGGAAACTAATTTTACAGTTGGCCCATGTTCTCCGACACCTTCGTACCCTACCCAATTTTATGTCTCACCCAATTATGAAGAACCAGATTTTGTCGATGACGCTTGGCGAGGCTGAGAGATATTACGAAAGTGAGAGTGATTAAAGTACGTTTCTCGAAAACTGTTGCTGTTGCGTTTAAAACTCTGATTAAAACATTATAGTACTTTTTGTTTGACCAGTACATATGATTATTATTTTTCTGATGAATAACTTTGTCATTTATTTTCGCCAAGGGGGAAATGTGGTACAATAGTACATATTAGTTTGGGGCTATCGATTTTGGTGTAGCTAAATAAGTTCATTTTATGTTTAAATTAATTTAGTTCATTTCATCTACATTATTTTGTTCATTCATTTAATTCTAGTTTTGAAGATCGAATCTTAAGTTTTCATACTTGTAAATTTGTTTACATCCTGTGCATGATCTTCTGTCTGTTCACATTGTCTCGTGATTGTAAGTTGCCGCATTTGAAATTGTAATCTTATGAACAAATTGTTAATCAGTTTGTTAATTTTATCTAGATTCATTCTTCATTTTCGCAATTCAAATTAGTCGACTCTCTCTTTAACTAGAATCCGCTCCGCCAAAAGTCTTATTTTAGACGAGTTAAATTTAATTGTGTTTCGCTAAGCGAAATACCCAATTAATAATCAAGTGTAATTTCGCTACGCCAAATCCGCCTATATTCTGTAACCAGAATATTCAATTCACAAGCAACAAAATTTAGCGTCGATTCGCTCCACCAATTAACCCATAAATAGCCGTTGTAGAATAAGCTAATCGGCGTCGCGAATCATCTCATTCCTACAGATAGCAAATCTGTATGACAAACTCCATGAAAAAGGCGAGATTCGAGAAAAATTCATTAATTATTTATTTTAAACGTGACTGGCTTTCCAATAACCCCACTCAAAACTCGCTACAGTCATTTTATCGATCGGTCAAAATTGACTGAAGAAAAAAACAGTTGAATATGTAGCTCATCCCCCACTAAGTTTTATCGAAAATAAATATTTGCCAGAAAGTTTACAGACAAAGTTGGTTTTTGGAATTTAGTGTGTACACAGCTACACCCAATTTGAGAAAATGTTTTTAGCAGCTTTGGAGCAAACCTTTTCTTGAGAGTCAAAAAGTAATGAGAAACAAGTGAATAATGGTCAAAGTTCAGCGGATTATTTAAGAGATCTTTAGTTCCTTAAGAAATCAACTAAAAGAGTTGAAAATATTAGTGTTATCTGCTAATATGCAAAATATGATATTCATGTATCCGTTGCTATCGCAGGGTGCATAATATTTGAAACCCACAAGTGTGCGTTTCTTATCTTTGCATCATCACTTCCTATTTAAAGGTATGCGTTCTATATCGGGTGGTGATATATAGCATACTAGGGGACAATATCAGAAAATTATGATTAAAGCTTATGTGTGTTTTCCTTCACATATGCTTATGACAGTTTACCTTTATTCATTCACAGCGCTTATTAATCACTTCAAGAAGAATCAAATTTTTTAATGTGCAAAAGTTCAAAAATTATTCAATAAAAATGTTTAATTCAGTTGTCCGTCTTTAATTAAAAAACTGTTGATTATAACTCTTAAGAGTAAACATATGAACTTCATTGGGTGCAAAATTTTTTGGCCTGACATCCGTGGTTCAATCGCAAAAAAAAACAAGTTTAATGTGGAAGCGTTTATTTGTCTCTCAGATTAGATAGCAAAAAATTGAAAATTTTGAAGCAATTTAAGACATAAATAATTTGAAGCGAAAAAAGAAAAAGTTTTCTTCATAGACCAAAAAAATTTTCCGAGGACTTTTATGACGAATGGCGAATATGAGGATTTATCGATACTATATTTTTTGCAAATGATGAACAAATTATACATAAATTTCGAAAAACTGATGCATTATGTTCAAACCGTAACAAAAATGCGAAAAGTCATATCGAAATCATATTCAACTAATGTTACTGTAGAAATGGACTTTCTATCTCAAGATATCTTAAAAAAAATTAAGGAAACTTAAGAAATTATAGCAAAGTACTAACCTTGGGTTATTTCTCGGAAGTTTCCATTTAAATTATAGTAAAAGAATAATGGCTATGTCAGTTAGAACTGTATAAATGGTTTATTAAACAGATATTGATTTTGATTAGTAATGATAGTTCTGACTTTGTCTAAACTGAATGGACTAAGAACCTTTGAAAAAAAATAGGATCTTTCAGCTCAACTTAGAGGTGACATAGCAAATTGGGGATAAATTTAATTCAACCCTGTGATTTTTTGGGTCTTTTCCGCATAAGATTAGTTCAAAAAAAATCGGACATGATTATATCTCTATTGTTTACTTTTGCGGAGTATATATAGCTTGATTTTTGTAGATTTTTAGAGCATATTTTCAATTTAATTTTGTAAGTAAAGTCTCTCCTTTCTGTTGGTAAGACAGAACTCGTAGTTAGATTTCGGCTTGTCTTTGATATAATTTTCTCAGTAGGCATAAGTACTAGAAATTAGCTGATGTAAGTTAATTTTTTCTAAGTATAAGATTGTTCCTATTTTTCTTTATAAGTTTATTAAAACAGAAGGTCTTTAAGAGAATTAAAGTCGCCTAGAGGGCTAACTTAGAGAAAAATAATACTTAGGAATTATTTTCAGAACTTGTTGGAATTTAGAGGCTAAGGCCCCCGAACCACCTTAACTGAATTTTAAATTCTACTTTGGCGACAGAGATGGGATTAATGGATTAGAGAGGGTTTAGTGGAAGGGAGAGATGTTAAGATTATTATCAGTTCTTTTTAACGATTAAACGAATGATGTTTCGCATAAAGTCTTATTTTGTTTTCTAATACTCTTTTCTTGTGCTTTTAAGCAATGAGTCAACGTGTTCAAGAATTGATCTAAAAGTCGGCATCATAGCAAACACCTAGATTCCCTGTTTATATCAGTCATCGAATGATATAATCGTTCAACCGCCCGAAAAACAATAGATGTCCGGGCACGGTTATCCAAAGGGCGAATCGTTGACCGCGTTTGTTATGAACGTTTTAATGGAGTAGTTTTTATCGACCCAGTTTCTTGATTCTAAATTAACTTGCTAATTTACAATCTTCCTTATTCTCAACAGTATTAGTGTTCCCTTTGTTTCAAATTTTCTAAGTTCTTAGGATTATTCGTTAGAGTTGGTGTAAACTCAGAAATCGAATAGAAAATTAGAAAAAAGCCAAGATACACTCTCAAGAAAACACTTTGATCGATACCAGCTTTGATTTAGTCAGGAATAAGGTCTCTACTAAGTTTGCAGTATTTTATTTGTATGTAAAATGTCTTGGAGTTAGAGTTTGTCCTCAGTTCAGAATACAGCATAGCTACTCTAGAAAATATAGATGGTTTTACAGAGATCACTACACTAATAGCTAATAAATATTAAGTAACTAGGAGAGTCATAGAAAAGATATATCGCAAAATTGGTACTTTGGTCCGCAAACTTTACTCTCCTTTCAAGTAGTTCTGCAGTAAAGCAAATTCGAGTCTACTTTTGTGTACTTTGATATTGTTACCCTTTTTTCAAGGAGACCTGTTTTCTTTTTTGCACGTTGACAACATTCAAAACAATTTTGTAGTGGCTGTTGCGCCGCTAACTCTGTTTGCTTCCGAAGACATGCATTGAATGTTTCCAGAAAGACAAGACACAAAGTGGCGATGTGGTTCAACAAAAGGCAGAACAGGTGCTCACCATAGTTCTACAACACTATGCTAACCAACATCGTCAGAATCATCTTCAATCGAGAACCAGAACGACAGACACTGACCCCTGAAATGGGGTTCAACGCACTGCTAGGCGCAATTAGAGAGTTCCCAAATGCGAGCTGTGACCCAAAGAGTTGAATCGTTCAGTAGAATTATAATGTATAAAGCAACAATGTGGTGCTAAGGAGAGTCTAATACTTTGATTGGGCAATGCGTTGAAACATTTGGAGTTCTGTAGATTGTTGACGTTTAGAGAGATTATAGACACAAGGAAAGAAACTACTGAAACAACTGTTTTCCAAATAATTCTAACGAAAGTGCAGTGTATTTTTTGTTCATGTCTATTTCTTGTACTTTATGTTTTTGTAACTATTCGGGAAAATATTTAGGTCCGAGAAGGGGGTGAAGAAATGGGATTTCTTTTTAGGATATCTTAAGAACATTAAGAAAACTTAAGAAAATATAGCAAAGTACTAACCATGGGTTATTTCTCAGAAGTTTCCAATTAAATTATAATGAAAAAATAAGGGCTAAGTAAGTTAGAACTGTATAAGCGGTTTATTAAACAAATTTGATTTTGATTAGTTATGACAGTTCTGACTTTGCATAAACTGAATGGATTTAGAATCTTTAATGAAACTTAAGATTTCTCTGCTCAAATTAGAGGTTACCTACCAAATTGGGGATAAACTTAATTAAACCATGTGATTTTTTTGGGACTTTTTTGCATAAGATTAGTTTATTAAAAAAATCAGACTTGCTTATACCTCTATTGTTTACTTTTGCGGTTTATATATACCCCATGATTTTTGTAGATCTTCAGAGCTTCTTTTCAATTTAATTTTGTAAGTGAAGTCTCTTCTTTCTGTTGGTAAGACAGAGAGTTTGTAGTTAGATTTCGGCTTGTTTTGGATATAATTTTCTGATTAGGCATAAGTACTAGAACTTTGCTGGTTTATGTTAACTTTTTCTAAGTAGAGGATTGTGCCCGTTTTTTTTATAAATTAGTTAGGCCAGAATGTCTTCAAGAGAATTAAAGTCGCCTAGAAGACTAATTTAGAGAAAACAATACTTAGGAATTTTTTTCAAAACATGTTGGAATTTAGAGGCTAAGACCCCCAAACCTCCTTAGCTGAATTTTGTGTTCTACAGTTATTTTCTTTCCTCTCACTCTGCACGTTTCCTCACATTCTAAAACAAAACGGAGAGTGGTAATCACCTCAAAATATTTGCAAAAAATCTGGTCCCAGGGCAAAATGTTAAAAATTAAAAATTTTGTCGATTTTTAGTACTAATTTTTTTATGGACTTTATAATCAAACATTCGATTGGTCAGATTTCTTCAAGACAATACATAACCAATTGCAACCTTAATGTACTCTAATAGCCAGTTTTTAAATGGACAATTTTGAGCTCAATTAAACACGCAACGTGCACAGAAGACCTCAATGTAGTCAAGCCTCCGTGTTTTCAAAACACTTCGAGAAGATAAATTTGAAAATAAAATCTTCAAAAAAATCTTTTATGGTTTCCAATAGCAGCGAGAACAACTTTCTGCTATTCAATCTGACAAAAAGGACTGAAATATGATAGTTTTGTAATTTTGCTGCGTTGTCTGAACTTTAAACTGAATAGGGCTAAGCTGCAAAATGACCAATTCTTTAATCTATTTGTTAGATTCAATCAACGGTATTTCTTCTCCTCAAAGACAGTTTTGTGGAAATATTACAATTATTAAAGATCAGGGTGCAGATCTGGAGCATCTGTCAGGTGAGGTTGATTCTCAAAGGAACCAAATAATTGAACTACAGGTTGAGAATGAAATTCTTTTGGAAATTAAAGTGCTTGCATCAACGTATTTTGAAAGCGAGACGATATTTTTCGAGATTGTTTAAAAATTTTTGGGACTGAACGCAAATTATTCATGGCAGGGAGACTTACATCTATTTAACAACATAATGGGAGTAAATATTAGAGAAAGTACCGCATTTTTTTTACTCAGTAATGGTCCCAAAAAACCAATTATTGGAAAATTTTTGTATGATAATCAACGCCAATTTGACAAAACAGATGTAAATTAGAACAGCACAAAGCACCCTGGGAAGTCGTATAACGATTGTTGAATCGCTAACGTTGAACGACATATGTTTATCTTAAATAACCTGAAATCGAAATCTCTTCGTTTCTACTCGAAAAGAACACGTTTACACTAACTGAGAATAAACTGTTAAAGGCAGTCAAGTTGAATTCATGAAATAGAAATGGATGCTATTGCTGCTGGCAACAGTTGCTTCGCAAATCCTTTGAAAATTAATGAGAATTTGGGAAATTTTGGGTACGATTAAAAGAGTAGCTCCTACCACACGATAATCTGCGTACACCAAGAAGAACATGGCGAGGACACTAACTATAAACTGGTCAGATTGGTCAGTTTTATCCAATGAATCGGACTCCTTTGTCAACTCGGCCTGCAAAACCTATCTATTTAAAATCCTGCGATGCAAACAAAGAAACTAATTCAAACATCGACAGCGTGATATCCTGTAATCGCCCTGTGTCGTCTCTTGACGCTGATAATATAATAAAATGAAATCAACAAACATTGAATGTTTTTTTTCTTAATATTTCATCACTTCAAAGCAATCACGGCCAGCTTGAAGTCTTTTCAGCATCTGTTAACAATAAACCAGCTCAAGTTGCCTAGTCTGAAACTTGGTTTAAGTCTTTTGATTCCCTTAAAATGTATCATTTGAACAACTAACAAGACATTGTTGTAAGAAACAGTGGAAATCGAGGCAAAGGTCTTAGTATTTTTATCCGTGAAGACATCACTTTTGAAGAGGAGAGTTTTGATTTTGACATAGGGCATTTGAGAGTCAAATCTTTGGAAATTAAGTACTCCTAATTCTGGTTTTGTATAGGCCACCTAAATATGATTGGAACGTGTTCTCAGAACATTTTTAGATCCTCTTGACAGAAATTAGAGAACTGAAGGCTAAAACATACATTGTTGGACACTTTAATCTTGACGAATAAAACTTAGAACTTAGAAATTTCAATGATTTGAGTTACCAACTAGTGTTTTGATCTGGTAATTCAAAATAAAGACCCCACTTGAGTGACATCTATGTAGCAAAATATTTAGACCATCGCATAACACATTTTGCATGTGAGACTAACACAGTAAAATGCAAAATAAGTTACCATCACGGAATTGTTATTTTTTTTTGTAAAACAAAAGGCCACCAAAGGTAAAGATAAAGCTGGAAAACGTCGTATAAGAGGCGTCAAGAATATTCCCAATTCGGAGAAAATCTTTTGTAAGATGCTCCTCTGCATGAATTGAACGAATTTGATAGAACATGCTTTCCGTCTTTCGTGCGTAGATCGTCAAAAATCAAACTAGAATAACTTGATAGTTTTTGTGAGGTTAAATTCGTAACCAGAGCAATTCAAAGAACTGGCTTGCAAACAAGCACATTAATCTTCTAGCACAAAATTTGCTTCGTTACAAGTTAATTGTAAATCAGTCATCACAAAACCACGTTAATTGTGTCAGTACGAAAAATGGTTTTAATTGACGCGAGAAGATATGCAAAAACTCTATGACACAAAAACTCGTTGACTGTCAAAATACAGGGTTCATGGTCAGAGTTTTTAACTTTTGAGCAGAAAAGAACAACGAACTGATCATCGGAACGAAGTAGATGTGGAAGCTATAAACAATTCTTTTTGGTAAAATTGGGAAAACTTTTTGCCGTTTCAATATAAAGCCCAATAACAGATAAAAAACATTGATTCAAATTGCTTGCAGCAAACATCGGCGAGCCTCTGTTTATGTTATTAACAAACCTATAGATACTGGAGAGTTTCCGGACTTCTACAATGTAGATGATGTTACAATTTTACACAAGTCTGCATCTAAAAAACGGATTGTTGTCCTATGATGATTAAAACGCTCTTAATGTCACTTTCGGATTTGTACCTCTAAGTGTGATAGGAAAGCCACAAGCAAGTACTCCATTTTGTGTAGGAACGTCCTTTTAGAGTGAGTCTTTTACAGAGAGAGATTTTTCACTAAAAGTTTCCTAGAATTTTAAAGTTCAATTACCTATTTCAATTATCTTTCTCTCTTACCTTTTTCTCCTAATCTTACTCTTCAAAAGTTCTTTTAAATCCACTTTTTTCTTAGCTTAAGCTTTTTAAGTAGCTTTTTTAAGTTGCTCTCTCCTTTACTGTAGAGCCCTTTGTTTTCTTCACAAGGGTAACGACAAAATTCTTTATTGAAAAAAATTGCCCGGATCTAGACTCTAGGGAGAGCCTTTGAAAAATCAGAACATCATTTAGGCTGATTTTCAACATGAGCCAAAATGAGAGACTTTTATCTGAGGCCAGACTGACAGCAGAAGAATCAACGCAAGATGAAAGCGATTTTATTGAAGTGCGGAATAAAAGAAAACGATTCAGAAAACAACCCCAATCAAAAAAGTAAGACCTACGGTTGTTTCAATTGATCCAAGACCATCAAAAATTCAGTTTGCAAGAGCGATCAAATTTTGTAGCCGTCAAGATAAAGCAAACGAGAGAATTGAAGAGCAATACCGATTTCTTCATTCAACCAGAGGACCTTGCTTCTAGAGAATGCCTAATTCTGTCACTAAATCTAAATCAGGCCTATCCAAATGCCAAAGTGAATGCCAGGAAAACACTTCCTAAGCCTAAAACAAAACCAAGTTTTGGTCATTGTAATCGTTCATCACAGAGATACTGAAGATGAGTTAAAAGAAGAACTTTTAAATAACAATACAATGAATATCACCAAAGTTTCACGAATAAAAAGTCAAGCAACTGGCCAACCAACAAAATTAATCCGTGTGATTACGGAATCAAACAATCAAGTCAATGCATCTCAAAAACACTGCGTAAAAATAGGCTGGCAACTATACCGTTGTGGAGCAAGCCGAGAACCACCACATCTAATGCAATGTTTCAAATGCCAAAAAATTAGCCACTCAGCAAGGGAATGCAGTAAAGTAGTTCGATGCCGCCGCTGCTCGCAAGATCATAGTGTTAAAGAATGCACTGTTGCAAAAGAAAAGGCAAAATGCTCAAACACTGGTGGTGCTCAAGCGACAGTTTATCGAGGCTGTCAAGCATATGAGAACAAGTTAGCAGAGGCCTCGAAAAAGAATCAACCGTAGCCAACAAATTGAATCCTCAAGCAAACACTAAGCTAACACCATCAACTGAAAATGTTGCTGTTCTAGTAGCTGAGGTTTTGAGCAAAATACGAAGAGCTCTTAACACTATGTCGTGCAATGACATAATAAATATTGTCTCTAACAGCGCCTCACGCATCTTCAATGAGAAAATTGATGGCCAAACAATACATGACAGCATTAAAAGCGCGAATACAGCTCCTGTTACAACAGTACAGACAAACAAATTACCAAACAGCCAAAATTTTTCGCGAAATGGATATGCTCAAAATTTCGCAATAGAACTGTTGCGGACCTAACAACAAAAAAGCGATTTGATTTTATTTTCAGCAGAAGAACACATAGATTTGCTTGAATGAAGTTAAGAGCTGGAAAAAAAAAACATCTCTCAGCAACTACATCGTTGCGAAAGAAACCTGCAACATCGGTCATCATGACTCTGCTATCTTAGTGAAGAAGAGCATTGTTATCAAGCGAACAGAACCAGTTGAAAAAGAAACCGTAGCAATGGATGAACACTAGAAACACTAAAAATTTGCTTTAAGTTTTCACT
The DNA here is from genome assembly GCF_964194025.1 of Convolutriloba macropyga. Taxonomy (NCBI): domain Eukaryota; kingdom Metazoa; phylum Xenacoelomorpha; order Acoela; family Convolutidae; genus Convolutriloba; species Convolutriloba macropyga. Next base: position 29,230,457 of record NC_134471.1, read on the forward strand.
TTTGATGATTTTTTGAAATTTAACTGCTCATATATCTCCTGGAAAGCCGCTGTCAACCGAGAAAACATTTTCAGGAAAACTGAAAAATTTCTTCAAATGAGGCAATTTCATTGCTCCCCACCAGGACCTAAATTGCGCCAAAGATTCTGAAAACTGTGAAAAGCTGTTTAATATTATTGACGAGGGCACTTTTAATCTGCTGAACATCGATTATCACACCTATCAGTCATCTGATGTAAAATACAAAAATATCTTAGGTCTGCACTTTTGCGATAATTCACTTTTTACGCATTTCAATAATTTTCAAGTATCAGAAGATCTGAGCAGCGATCACAAAAAATACAATTACCACAATTAACCTAAGAAAAAGCTTGATTTGTCAATTTAAATCCAAAATGAACTACAGAAAGTTTAGAAAAAACGCACAAAAGTTATAGAGATTATCAAATCTCTGGCCAGCGAAGTATCCAAATTAGGATGATATAAATCAGTTCAACAACAGTTTAGTTGAACTAATACACAAATCTTTGGAAGACTCTTCCATCAACAAGAAAGAGTTCACCTTCAGTGTTGAGACCCAAAACCTGATTAAACTGAGGAGAAGAAGGGGAAGAGAGCTCAAATAGCCGGCTGGCGATCACCATACTTCTTTAGGAACGGAGGTAAATTTCCTACAGAAAGAAATAAAACACTCAATGAGGAGGTCAGAAGACAGAGAAAGAACAAAGTCTTGCAAAATGATAAGAGTAGCATTCTTTCTGGAAGGCAATAAAAGATCTAACGAATAAAAATGATCCCAAACAAAAATCACTATAAAACCCAAAGCTATTCTACAAAGACTGCGTGGCGCTCACAGACAAGGAGAAAAGTGAAAAGTTCAGACGGCTGCTAAAGGCACAATGAAAAATCACGAGACGGAATCATCAATATTTTCCGAACTCTGTGACAACATTGAAAATGAAACCAAAGCAAAAATAAAAACAAATGAAGATATTGGACAGCTTGGTATTGGTAAGAAATTGTGTGTTGTAACCACAATGTGTTTTGTAACAAACTCATTAAAGAATTACCTACAAATGTTAAAGCCCTTGCCCGTCTCCTCAAATCCAGCTCCATAAACAACGCGTATCTTCCAGTTAACTGGAAAAAAATACCAAATAAAAATGATACCAAAACAAGACAAAGACCGATAAAAGGCCGAAAACTAACAATTAGTTTTACAAGTTGCATAGCCAAAATATGTGAAACTGTTGTGAAAAAAATCGTTATGGTTTATTGTGAAAGCCAAAATATACTCGGCGAGACTCAGAGTGCTTACAAGAAACAACGCTGCACCACATAAAACATCATTAAACTCACTCAGCACGTCATTGGAGCCTTTCAGTGGTGTGAAATGGTTGGTTTTGTATGCTAGAATGACAAAAAAGCATTTGATGCTGTATTGTGCCTAGGACTTGCTAACAAATTGAATTCGATTGGGCTAGATTGTTCAGTCATAAGGTAGATAAATTCATTTTTATCACAAAAGAACGTGTTTGAGAAAACAAACTCTACTCTCAATCATAGCTTCAGACCGACAGTTGGAGTACCTCAAGGGAGCGTAATTGGTCTTATTCAATTTTGTCTTACACGTCATTCATTTGCTTCAAATAAAAGCCCAGTCTCACAGTTCGCTGACAACTCTGCCCACTGCTATAGGTTACGATCCCCCAAATTAATTCAAAAACATCTCCAACCAACACTGAACAGTCTAATTGATGGGTGCAACGCACTGAAAAACAAAACTAACCAGACTAAAACTCTTTACCTGATCTTTAAAAAACCCTTAAAGAAAGAAACTTCTCTTGAAATTAACATAAAAGAAATGCACTTTCAGAAGGCAAAATTGATAAAATTCTTGGGTATCGTTTTCATTCCACACCTCAAGTGGAATGAATATTGCAAAGATTTAGTTAGAAGAGCGAACGCCAGGCTATTTCTACTCTGGAAGCTTAGTAACCTAAACATTAATGAAGGAAGTCTAATTTTGGTTTACAAATCTTGGATCAGACCACTATCTCTGTACTCAATTGCTTGCTGGCTGGATCATTCACATGCCCTTATCAACAAAATACAAAACGTGCAAAACCGGGCCGTAAGAATTTGCCTTCGAAAACCAAGATGGCACCACATTCAAAACTCTACAAAGAGGCAAACATGAAGTCAGTCAGGGAAATGCAGACCGAACTGGCCAACGGGTATATTCATAGGGCAATCAAACACAACATACTGTCTGTGTCAGAACTGGTATATAAGAAATAAAATTAAGAAAGAAAAAAACAACCCCTCTCAGCAACTACATCGTTGCGAAAGAAACCTGCAACATCGGTCATCATGACTCTGCTATCTTAGTGAAGAAGAGCATTGTTATCGAGCGAACAGAACCAGTTGAAAAAGAAACCGTAGCAATGTGGATGAACACTAGAAACACTAAAAATTTGCTTTAAGTTTTCACTTTTGATGATTTTTTGAAATTTAACTGCTCATATATCTCCTGGAAAGCCGCTGTCAACCGAGAAAACATTTTCAGGAAAACTGAAAAATTTCTTCAAATGAGGCAATTTCATTGCTCCCCACCAGGACCTAAATTGCGCCAAAGATTCTGAAAACTGTGAAAAGCTGTTTAATATTATTGACGAGGGCACTTTTAATCTGCTGAACATCGATTATCACACCTATCAGTCATCTGATGTAAAATACAAAAATATCTTAGGTCTGCACTTTTGCGATAATTCACTTTTTACGCATTTCAATAATTTTCAAGTATCAGAAGATCTGAGCAGCGATCACAAAAAATACAATTACCACAATTAACCTAAGAAAAAGCTTGATTTGTCAATTTAAATCCAAAATGAACTACAGAAAGTTTAGAAAAAACGCACAAAAGTTGCTCTCATCAACGCGCAAAAACGCTCTCATCAACAAGAAAGAGTTGACCTTCAGTGTTGAGACCCAAAACCTGATTAAACTGAGAAGAAGAAGGGGAAGAGAGCTCAAATATGCGGCTGGCTATCACTATACTTCTTTAAGAACGGAGGTAATTTTCCTACAGAAAGAAATAAAACAATCAATGAGGAGGTCAGAAGACAGAGAAAGAACAAAGTCTTGCAAAATGATAAGAGTAGCATTCTTTCTGGAAGGCAATAAAAGATCTAACGAATAAAAATGATCCCAAACAAAAATCACTATAAAACCCAAAGCTATTCTACAAAGACTGCGTGGCGCTCACACACAAGGAGAAAAGTGAAAAGTTCAGACGGCTGCTATAAGGCACAATGAAAAATCACGAGACGGAATCATCAATAATTTCCGAACACTGTGACAACATTGAAAATGAAACCAAAGCAAAAATAAATACAAATACGAAGAGAACAAAAATGCATTAAAAAAGTACACACAACTACGGTTCGAGTCCAACTCCAGCAACTTTGTTCATTTTCTTGAGGCATTTCTTCCATCCAATAAACGTGGGGCTGTGGACTACGAATCGTACAACAATAAACGAAAGAACGAACTTTTTTTCTCCGACTGCGGTCCGAGTACAGCTCAATTGCCTCCAACATTCCTTATTATAAATTTTTCCGCTTATTAACAATATGAAAAGCAACAGAACAATCAGACGTGTTACGAGTATTCGGCCAGCCGCTCGCCTAGTCAATTCGGGGCCAAATACAACTCAGTCTTTGTCATTATCTGTTCATCCCATTCAATTGTACTCATCTCTTCTGCCAGCCGCTTGCCTAGTCAATCCGGGGCTGAACAGACCACAACTGACACCAATATTTTATGCGTAAAAATTTACCATCAATTGCACCTTCCGTCAATGCCTCTCATTTCTACTTCACTTGTGATTGTTTTATTATTTTGTTCAACACTCCACTGATTTAAAAATATATTGCTGTCAGATTATAAACAAACAAATTTTTCACTATTGTGCTGCGTGTGGTTTGGATTTAATGTTTTATGGTTTAGGTTAGCGTAGCACTTTTATTTATCAACTTCTTAACTTTGTCATTTTTATTTTAAGGCTTTTTCAAGTCAGATACAATGTTTTTTTTTATTTTTTCTCCCTCTATTAATTTTAACCGTTACTTTTTTTCTCGTCAGTCTTTTTTCAACATCGAAGCAGGATTATTTGAAAAGAAAGCCACCGATGTAAGCCCCAGCTATAATTGAATCGAGCGGACAGTTATTATATTTGAATGAAGGCTGAATTTTTGTAGCATCGTAAAAGACACTTAGCACGATCCACTAGTATAACATCAGAACTGGGCGGTTCAGTACGAAACTGTTAAAATCATTTTATCGATCTCCATTTTAAATTCGCGACAACTTGAATATTGTAAGAACGAAGCTTTCAAACGAAAAACCTGCAGTTACATAGGTCAACTTAGTGCAGTGAACTATCACCAAGAAGAAACAGAACATCAAAACGTGTGGGTTCGAGTCCCACCCACGCCCATCGAATTTTTAAAGTATTCCCATTCAATTTTATGTTTTTTATTTATAATACTTACCTGAATAATTTTTCACACTCATTTCATACAATTTCCACGAGGCTAGCCAAGAAAACGATCCATTAGCATTTTTATACGTGAAGTTCAGCCAGCAGATGTCCTCCATGGTACTTGAAATGGCTGAGTGCATCTGAGGAAGAGTCAGTCTTTACTACAGTTAGATAGATTATTCAATCTTAACAAGAACTTTTCAAACTCAATTTTATAAACTCAAACTCTTCTTACTGTGTATATGACTTTTCTCACCTCTGTTTGTACATAAATTTTATTGTATTGGTCTGGCTATAAAAAAGACGAAGATTACTACAGGTCTATTAATCTCCATCAGTCGTCAGTAATGACTTTGAAAAACTTCTTCACAATCTATTTTGACTTTCGCTCTCCCACGTAAAAAGGTTTTTCCTATAAAATTTGAATTTTTTGCTCAATATAACAAACTTTTTACAGGTCTAAAAGCACTTAATTCCGTTGTTCCTCAAAGATCAACCTTACGTTCACCATTTTTCTGTTCTAAATCAAATATCTGCATTTGGTTTGTAATCAAGGATCAATAACACTCTTTACTGACGAAAGAGTTGTTTATGTTAAGGAAAACAAGAATCATATTGCGGAAACCTTAGAAAAAAATCCGCACGCCAGTGGATGATTGGTGCAAGAAGAGTAAGCTCACCATAAACGCTTGAAGTATCAAAGTAAAATAGTTTGGAAATTCACATTACAAAACCAGATAAATCTTGCAACAATTCTCTGAACTACGCTGATTCTATAGGGTATCGTGAAGTGGTTCCTCACAAAGACATACTTTTAAAGATCATAAAGCCTGACTACTAAAAAACTATCTAAATTCAACGGAAAACTATATAAAGACGTATTGTGTTTTCAAAGAAACTTCTGAGATTTTTTAACAGGTATCAAACCGAAGATGATTTATAGCTCAATGGCTTATGGATGTGCGTCAAAATTTTCATTGGACTGCAAAAAAGTCGAATGAAGTTAGACATTCGACAGACTGCTCTATCGAATGCAAAAAATTTCGTAGGACCAAATTTTTTCGAAAATATAAACAACGTTTGACCTTTTCCCGTACCAGCTGTCTAATTAAACAATTCATCAAATTATTGGCCAATCACCCCTAAAATATGATAATTATGAACTGAGCAGTAAGACCATCTCTACTAGAGCAACAAAAGAAAGGTTTATTGGCGTCGAAAAATCTCCACGCCACCACTGGACAAAAATCGAGCAAATCACAAACTTCAAAAATGAGTTTCCACAGTCTGACCTAAAAACTTTCCTTCAACCTCAGTTCCTGATTTTTATTCAACAAATGAAAACTTATATTCGTTATAATCGCAACTTAGTGAGCTCAATTTTCTGACGTTTTTGAAAAACCCTTATTGCTATTCCAACCGGCCGCTTGAAAAATTTCTGTCAGATTGTATTGCGTCCTTGTGACTACTAGTTTTTTGTATTTTTGAAATAAATATTCAAATATTCATTTCCTACCCAATCATGTGGTTTTAAAATATAAAACTGCGGACAAAAATTATTAAATAACTGAGTCCTTTAATGCAATTCTCAGATCACTTAAATTGTAAACGGTCCGTAAACGTTTAGCCCCCCCAATCCTTCCCCTTGTTACTTAGTTCAAATTTATTGAGTTCATATTCATAATCGCTGTAAAAGTCATATCTTTAACTTTGATTTTTCTTGACTTTCAATGCCAAACCTTTTTATTCATTATCATACATGAGTTTCATCGTGCCAAACTTAACTTTGATAGTAAATGCGGATATAAACCACACCTTTGTAAGCTATTATTTAACAAGCATACAAGCTTATAGAAGAACATACAGCAAAATAAACTCTTGAAAACCAGTCGTTGTCTCTGAAAGCGGATCAGACTAAAGAAAAGATAACAAATTTTGGCGCATCCTCGGTTTTAAAACCGAACCATCGACTCACAATACAGAGACAACTTAAAATTTCTGACTTGTAGTTTTTCACTAAAACTTTAAAAAATCCCACCACCTAGCTGAATTAAACGTGCTATAGATTTTTCCATCTGATATTTTAGCACTTCAAATTTCTAGGCTGTCAGGCTTTCTAAGTAAGTTACAGTTCGATGACCTTCCCCCTGCATCGTTCATTGCACTCCGAACATTATGATGCAATCCGCTCAATGCAGTTCTCTAGTCCATGCGGCTAGAGGTCCCACATTTGCTAATAAGATTGACTGGGGCCTGAGCGGGTGAGGCTGCGGGTTCTCTTTTGAACCAACGCATAGGCTGACGACGGGGATAGTCGAACATATAAATAGGTAGCAAAGCCTGATCTTTCTTAGATCATAGCACGTTCTAGTTCAGCTAAAACTCTCTGACCCTAAGTCTAGCGAAAGAGCATTTAAAATTTCAGGGTTCGATTAAGCCCTTCTTACATTCAAACAGATACTCTAGCTGATTCTGATTTACAGTTTTGTACCTGCTGACACGCAAGTGCAAAAGTTTTTGTTTCTTGGCACAAAATTTTCTAAAAGGTAAAACAGTATCCTCCCCTGGTTAGGGTGTTTCTCTGCGACCGTGATCAGACAAAACCCTCCCCACAGCGCGAAGCGTGCATAATATAATTTAATAGAAAAACAGCATTCCAGCAAGATTTGGTAAAACATAAGACAACCAAACCATTAATAGCTGTCCACAACAGCAGTATAAATAGCATTCAAGTTATTTTTAGATAAAAAAAAACAATTAATAAGCGTTCAAACAACATTTTAAGTGCTAACTAAAAGTGCAGTGACTCATAACACTCATAGTGCAATAATTTTTTTTTGTGAATGTCATCGTGCAACCATAACAAAGTAACCATTAACCAATGAGAAAAGCCAGAACCATGTCAAGCAAAACCAAAACAAAGTCAACCTCCAAGGCTCAACTCATGCAACTCTTGAGGTTCAAAGTCATTGAGTGGGAAGCAGCACAAGACCTACTCGACGAACAAATGCAACAAACAGAAGCAGCAACAGACCTCCAAGAGCTCGTTGACGAACTTCGACAGCAAAAAGCGGAGCTTGATCGCATGTGTAACGAACTCATAGAACAGCAGTTGACACAAGAAGAGTTCGACACTGTTGCTGCAGAGTCTGCACGGAGAAATTGCAAATGGCTGAGAACCAAACAAAAAGTCAGATTGCTTCATGGGTCAAACCATCAAAAGTTCATCTCTTCCGACACATCCTCGGAAGAGCCCAACAGAATACGCAGCAAGGTGGTTGTTTCAGGAAGCAGACGTAAACAACCAAGCGGAATGAGACATAAAACGCCAATGCAAAATGCAGGTGAAAACGCTGAGAGCTGGGATGAGGTGTTCAGTTCTGATGACCATGATGGTGTACCGTTCAAAAACAGTCATCGTGATCTTCAAAAAGAGAGAACAAGTGTAGAAAAATACAATGCTCAGCAACAGAAACCAAAAGAGAACAGGAGCATCGCAGCCTCAGTGAAGATGCGAAACAGGTTCAGAGTTGCCCGATTGTTGATGTGAATGTTCCAAATCAAGGTTTTGCTAACCTCAATATTTCTACCAATCAACCATCGGACACTGTGTACTGGAATTCCGGTACAGCAACCGGATTTCAACATCAAGCAATGCCTGACAATTTCACTCAAACTTTTGCAGAAAATCACTATCCGCGGGATCAGCAGCAGTCACGTCATTTGTTCGGTAGTCAAATGGATCACTCATTCCCAGATACAAACAAAATGATGAATGCTCCCAACGGAGAAACCAACCGTCACTTCAATTTCATGCCACAACAGTTTTCTGAGCAACAGTTCCAACAACGACCCCACAGTTCTGAATGGACCAACCATCAAGTGATGATGAATGCGTTCAGTCTACCAAAGATTAGTCTTGACCATTTCTCAGGCGATCTTTTGATGTGGCATCAATGGTACAGCTTTTTCAAGTCAACCATTCACGACAATCCAGCTCTTTCAACTGTTCAGAAAATGACATACTTGCAAAACTCGGTAACTCACAAAGCAAAAGACTTCATCGGTGGATACTCTTACAACGGAGACTTCTATGAGGAGGCCCTTCAGGAACTTATCAGAAAGTTTGGAAAGCCGCAGCATATTGTGAGTGCGTACCTCACACAACTTGAACATTGGCCTAGGACCAGAATGGATGATCCCAGCAGCTTTGTAAATTTTGCGTCCTTCCTCAGACGTTTGGTACAGACCTTTCGACTTCACCATTTTGAATCGGACCTGAGGGCTTCTGCGGTAGTTAAAGTTGCCAAGGAGAAGTTGACAACACCAATGACGATTCGCTGGAATCAACATGTAAGGAGCATGAGAATAGAGCAGCCAAATCTGGCTGACTTTGCAGATTGGATAAGCACATATGCAGAGGCTTGCGAGGATGTCTCTCCACAAAGACCACAAAGGACAGACCGGGTTGAACGGCCTTCCCAAGGCCAGAAACACTCCAACATAGTTCTTCAAGTCAGCTCAAATTGTCAACTATGCTCTGGGGATCACAACCTTGGTCGCTGAAAAGAATACCTGAGCAAGCCTGTAGCTGAACGTCAGCAATTGGTGAGGCATCACAACTTGTGTATCAATTGCTTGAAGAGACATGAGGGTGAATTTTTTAAATCAAAGATTCGATGTCTTGTAGACAGATGCAATGGGTTTCATCATTCAACTCTCCATCGAGACGACTTCAGGACTTTGCAGAGAAGTGATTTCCAAGCAACGAGTAAAGGGGGATTCCAATCCAGGAACAACCCGGTGTAGTCAAACTACGGTAGAAATTTCAACCATACAACGTCTCAGCTTTCGTCAACAACCAGTAACACGCCAAATACCAACAACAGAAGGGGATACAATCAAAACTGTTTCAACCCTCGTAATCCAAGCTATGGAAACAACAACTCACATAAAACTGCCAATCAGCAGCACATCAATACCCAGCAAACTAATGACAGAAGTAACACTCACTTTCAATCAGTGACTAGCAACGAACTGAATGATGATTCATCAAAACTTCCACGGGTGCAAAACCACACTTGTAGCAGAAATCGGGAACCCACATGGGTCAGAGCTTTTATTCAACTACAGGCAATACCAGTCACGCTCTTATACAAAGACTTCAACATAGAGACCTATGCACTTTTGGACAGTGGGAGTGATAATACACAGATCACACAAAATATTGCTGATGCTCTTCGGATTAGTGTCCCCAAAGATATACAACTTCCTCTAGCTTCGCTACATGGGGAGCACACAGTAACAACAGCTGATGTCATGATTGGAATTGGTTCACTTCACAGCTCAAAACCGGTGACAAATCTTCCTGTGTACGCAACCTCCATTGAGCAGTTCCAGATGCCAATTGTCCCCGCAGAAATGTTGAATAGACTTTGTAGAGACCATGATCATTTGGCAGAAATCAACTTCCCACAAATTCGTGACAACAAAATTGGAATACTCATAGGGGCAGATGCTTTTCTGGCTACTGTTCCAAGACATTTCACTACCGGCAAACCAGGAACACCCTACGGAGTCAACACACTGTTAGGATGGACTTTGACAGGCCCTGTGCCACAAGAGTACTTTCAACCAAATCATAAAGGAAGCAGCAACCACAACATCACTCTTTTCAACCATCTGAAGCGAGGTAGTGACGACCCGGACGAAAATCTTCTACATCTTTTTTGGACCTTTGAAGGTGTCAACTTTAGTCAAGGTTCTACGAAGGGACACAATGAAGAAGACCAGAAGGCAATAAAGACTTTGGCAGAGACCACACATCACAACGGGGAAAGATATGAGATTGGACTCCCTTGGCGAGAAAACGTCATGCTACCCAACAACTACTTCATGGCAAGGGTTCAGTGGCACGCCCTGCAGAAGCGATTAGAGAGAGACAACCAACTGAAGCAGAGATATATGACCACTATCTTTGATGATATGGATAAGGGATACATAGCAGCTGTTACGAACCAGGATGCAAAGAACATTTGGTACCTACCGCATCATCCCGTCATCAACAAGCAAAAACCAGACAAGATAAGACGAGTGACAAATGCAGCCTCAAAATACAAAGGGGTTTCTTTGAACGATGCACTGCTAACGGGACCGGACCTTCTGTGCAATCTACATGGACTTCTTCTACGGTTTCGTCAGTACAAGGTTGCAGTAACAGCAGACATAGAGGCTATGTTCATGCAAGTTGGAATCAGAGAAGAAGACCAAGATGCTCTCCGTTTTTTGTGGAGCGACAATAATCAGGAGAGGACATCCAAATACCAACGACTCATTTTTGGAGCAACATGTTCTCCTGCCTGCGCAATTTTTGTTCTGCAAAAGTGCGCCCACGATAACAGACAACAACATCCAAAAATCTTTGACTCAATCACAAAACAATTCCTCATGGATGACTTCATTCAAACATTCTCAACAGAGGAAGAGGCAGCAAATACAGCGACTGAGCTGAAACATGTTCTCAAAACAGGGGATTCAACCTCACCAAGTTTCTCAGCAATAACCCTGCTCTGCTGGAAAAGATTCCAGAGGAAGACAGAATTGGAGTTCCAAAGTTACAAAGGATACTTGGTCAAACATGGAACCCTGAATCCGATCAACTTCTTTTTGCGAAACCCAAACTGAGCTATGAAAGAGAGAATATCACACAGAGAAAGCTTCTCTCAATGGCTGCTTCTTTGTTTGATCCCATTGGAATAATCTCGCCTTTTGCAATTCGACTGAGATGCATCTTGCAAAAAGTCGTCAAAAAAGGACACAATTGGGACCAGCTACTATCAAAGGAACATTACGACAAAATTCAGCAATGGATGGAAGACTTCGAGAATATGCCTTCAATTCAAATCCCCAGATGTCTAGTTCCCAACGTCGATGGAACTCACGAGTTGCACACCTTCACAGACGCTTCACTTTCAGCAGTATCAGCAGTGGTGTGACTGAGGACAATCTCCGCTGACGGCTCAATAGCTACCCACTACGTCATCAGCAAGTCCAAGGTAGCACCAATCAAACAGATGAGCATTCCCAAATTGGAGCTCGAAGCAGCTACACTGGGAGCAGAACTAGCAGGCTTCTGTGAGACTGAGATGACAATAGATGTGAAGAGCAAAAAATTTTGGACCGACAGCACAGCAGTACTCAGTTGGATCAAATCAAAGGATCGACAGAAGATGTACATCGCAAATAGGCTCAACAAAATTGCTGAGAACTCAAACAAAGATGACTGGCGACACGCACCAGGAAAAATGAACCCGGCTGATCATGGTACCAGAGGTCTAGCTCCATGCGATCTTCAAAAATTCTGGATAACAGCACCTTCTTTCCTGATCAAACCTGAGAGCGAGTGGACATTCTCCGGTGACAAAACAGCTCAAACATACGCCACTCAAGTTGATGTCAAGACCAGTGAAAAACCGTTGGTAGATCCGAACAGATTTTCAAATTGGCCTCGACTCCTTGGCACAATTAGAACAGTGTTTCGAGCAGTGCGCGTACTGAAGAGGTTGATCAAACGCGAAGAACCTTGCAACTTGGACGACTTCGCGGCTGACGAAAACAAGGCTCGGAGCTTTCTCTTGAGGATATCTCAGTCCACACACTTCAAGGACACAGTTTCTCGACTTCAAAGTGGACTACCCCTAGACAAGAAGGACAAACTATTACCATACACACCCTTTCTGGATAGCGACGGACTACTTAGGGTTGAGGGACGATTTCAAAAATCTGGATTGCCTTTTCAGAGCAAACATCCGGTGATACTCCACAGCAAGTGCAGAGTTGCCAAACTGCTTATTGAGAAAGCACATCACGACTGCGGGCATCATGGAATTGAACATGTTCGTGCACATATCCAAGCAACGTTCATGATAGTTGGAATCCGCAGAGCTCTAAGAACTTTAGGGAATTACTGCTTCATCTGCAGACGCTGGCGAGCAGACAATGTCAGACCGAAGATGGCTCCTCTACCAAAATTTCGCTTTCCGGAGCACTCCAAACTCTACCCATTTGTGAATACTGGAATGGACATGTTCGGTCCCTTTCACATTGAAAAATCCAGAACCCAGACAGAACTCAATTATGTCTGCATGTTTACATGCTTGGTCACACGAGCAGTACACTTGGAAGTTTGTGAGGACCTCTCCACTGACTGTCTACTAATGGCTATTAGACGTTTTGTATCCAAACGAGGATACCCTGATGTCATTGTTTCGGACAATGGGAAAAACTTTGTTGGAGCTAACCAGGCCATGAAACTCAATTTTCAGGAAAACTACAAACCAGACAACAATTACATACGTCTCCAGCTGGCCCAACAGAACATCCAGTGGACGTTCAACCCACCTCTGGCACCGCACTTCGGAGGGGTTTGGGAACGACTTATCCAGTCGGCTAAACGAAGCCTACTTGTTGTCCTCGGAAGCCGCCGACTAAACTTTTCAGTCTTCCATACAGTCGTAGCGGAGGCAGAAGGAATTCTTAATTCACGCCCACTGACGCATGTTGGGAGCACTTTGACTGACGAGGAACCATTAACACCGAATCATTTCCTGATGAGAAGACGCCACTTCTGCCTAAAACCTCTGGCAAACAACAGAACCCGGATTTCAATTAAAGACTTCAAGGAGTCACAGACCCTTTTGGACCACTATTGGTCTCGTCTTCTCAAAGAATTTGTACCGGAACTTAACAGACGGACAAAATGGCAGCAGGCCAACTCTGAGCTCAAGGAAGACGATGTTGTTTGGCTCTACAAAGATTTTACACCCCGTGGAATTTGGCCCATTGGTCGGAGCGTCAAAGCACATGTGAGTAGAGATGGAGTGGCAAGAAGCTTCGACATCAAGACCAGTACTGGCATGGTGCAACGTCCCGCAGTGAGATTGGGCAAGGTGTTTGAAACTGACAATGATTCTTCTTCTTCGTTGGCCGTGGAGGGTGATTGAATACTCCTTCAATCATGTCAAATTGATGCAAAAAAATCACTTAAGCGGAAACTTTTGAGGCAGTAAATTTGAATTTCTGATGTCAATTATTTTGTTCTTTTCTGATAAATTTATTTGCTAAGTTTTGTTGTTGCTTGCCGGAGTGTAAACGGTCCGTAACCGTTTAGCCCCCCCCCAATCCTTCCCCTTGTTATTTAGTTCAAATTTATTGAGTTCATATTCATAATTGCTGTAAAAGTCATATCTTTAACTTTGATTTTTCTTGACTTTCAATGCCAAACCTTTTTATTCATTATCATACATGAGTTTCATCGTGCCACACTTAACTTTGATAGTAAATGCGGGTATAAACCACACCTTTGTAAGCTATTATTTAACAAGCATACAAGCTTATAGAAGAACATACAGCAAAATAAACTCTTGAAAACCAGTCGTTGTCTCTGAAAGCGGATCAGACTAAAGAAAAGGTAACATAAATCAATGTTTTACGAGTGGAAAGCAAAGGCATTTCCATTTTTATCTAGATTTATTTCATAATTCACGTTATTTTCTCATTTTAACATCAACTGTTTCCGTTTGAAAAAATTCATTTTGATGAAAAAACAGCAATTTTTCTAACACGTTTATATAGACAAACAACCATTTTCGAGTAATTAGAAAAAAATGTATAAAATTGGCGGTTCAGCCTGCAAAAAAATTCGTGCCAAAGAATAGAAAAACTGTCGATTCAATTCGAGGTATTTTAAAAGTTTTTAAGTCCTACAGATCGTGATACCAGGCATCCCTTCCAATTAAGCAAGCCAGCGTTGGAATAAAAGATCAGCTTATCAAATTCAGGCACCATATATTGGTTCTTTTTACCAATCCCCTCTTCTGATAGCATCGCCAAAAGGTCATAATTCTTATGAAGCCATCAGGTTCAGCCAGTTGAAGATTTAGGCAAAGTTGTTGGCAGAAAGTTGCTCTCAAATAAACTGATAGGAAATTATGAAGAATTGATAGCTGATGAATGACAATTTGTTAGACAACTTAGTGTTCCACAACAGAAAAACTCGTTTGTTATCTCTGGCTGTACCATATCACCATCAAGTGCTTGCTTATCCGTAGCCAACATTCCCGCTCAAGGGCTAGATTCATCACTGAATGTGTTTCGGGTTGCTCTTAAATACCGACGTGATCTTGAACCGTTTGCTAACAACAGAAAAATCCGTTTTCTAGATCTTGGACTCCATTTTTAATGGGCGATCAATTCTTGCTATGACTATGATGATTAGATCACGGTTATGATCATAAAAAAGACAATGTTATGACAACTGACTTCAGAGTCAGTTTGTCACGCATTTGTGCGCAGAAATGTACACCACTGGACAATATCTCGAGACTAGGCAAAAATTCATACTCAATGGAATCTGGCTCAACAAGCAGCATTGGACGTTACCATCATTTGTTGTCACACCCATTGGCAAATTTGACGAAGAATCGGGGTTATGCCATCTCGACTGCTGAAGATAGAAAGTATAAAAGGTACGGCCTGAAATAGCTTGAAGATAGAAATTCATTCAAATCTATGGCTTTAGATTTTTTTGGGACGTTTAGTAAGACCCTCATATGAGTCGTCATTCTGTTTCATAACAAAAACTTACACCAAGATGGGTTATCTGTAGCTTTCAGTGGGTTATTTCAATCAGTCTATGTTATGGTTCAGCAACGCTGAGTGTAAGAGTTGTAAGATTTGAGGCACGAATGAAATTCGGTTAAACTTTTGAATCTTACCCAATGAATGAGGAGCTAAAAAATCTATTTCTTTTTGTATGAGCCGCACATCTTTTGGAGCTAGAACATCAAAAACAACAACACAGAAGGTAGCAAGAGTAATCCCAGTGTTGATACGTAAGGAACTGGTAATAATAACTATTGAAAATATCAGCTATAATTTGAAGAAAAAACTCAATTACAATGTGGTTTCTATAAATGGTGCCAGCAGTAGGCATTTTGCCCATAAGTTCGTTTCAAATCGAAAAAAAAACAAATTAAGATTAATTTCAAATATTTTACAAGACTCAATAAATGTTTTGCATTATCTTTAAATGATGTAACAATTCTATCAAAAGTTTTACAAATTCTGCAATTGGATCGTCAAATATTTTTTCAAGTAATATAACAAAATTGAAAGTGGCCTTCAATTTAGTTGTTGTTGTTGCCAATTATCCTAAATGCAGGATATGAAAATATTAGTCATGCAAAACCGTATTTTAGAAATTTAAAAGCAATTTTTCTATTACATATCGGATTTATTCTTTTGGTTTCATAAATAGATGAGAAATAAGAGGAATGTTAAGCAAGTTTTCCATAAAACTTTTTCCATAAACATAGTCTCACAAATTAAGTTATAAAATCATTTCAGTTTTTGGAGAATTTTTGCCCTTAAGGTAAGACAAGAGCTTCAAATTGTCTGAATCCTCACTAGCTAATTATTTTGTTATTCTTGTCCTTGATTGAAAACCTAATAAACCTGATAATTTTCAGATTTTTTCTTTATTTCGTCTTTTTTTCCTGCAACGCCCGGACATTGCAGGAAAAAATAGTAGATATAACGAAAAAATTTGAAATTTTTTTAGGCCATTGCTAGTGGCTTTGTTATTATTCAATTTTTGCTGATTTACAAAGCAGAAATTTTAAATAAAATATTTAAATTTTTAAGTTGCTCGGAAAGTGCCGTCAAACACATAAATAAGCAAATAGCGAAGTTGCCATATAGGTAAATAATTACCAAATGATGACAAAATTTTCAACTTTCACAAAACCCTTTTGTAACTGAAAAATAACGGTAACTAAATCTGTTAACCGCATAAATTTAAGAATAGATCAGTTAAAAGCATATAATTATTCAAATATTCATTGTGGCACGTATTAAATTATTTCATTCAGTTTCAAATGTTCGCTTTACTGATTTTAACCAAGTATGACTTAGCAAAGTTGTTATTGGGTGGTTGCTAAAACTTGAAAAAGCGTTATTGGGTGGTTGCTGTTTTCATTTTAAGAACCAAAACAAAAAAAAAACAATTTAACTTGATTCCAAGTGCACTTTTGATTATACCTCTGCACCGTTATAAATTTATCTACCGTTTTCTGAGCACTTTTGAATGTTTCAACACAAAATAAATTTTTCTAAAACGAAAATTACTGTTTCCCTTGTCTTTTTCTTGTGCAAATATTTTGAGAAGAGGAGCAGTCAATTTATTTTTACATAACACAAAAACTTCGAATAGATGATAAACTAACTTTTTCCAATAGATATTTCATACCATGGGCAAGATAGGTCACAAGAATAATTCCTGCATTTTTATTGAAAGTGAAAAAACTTTTATTAAGTGTGGGAAAAATTCAAAGTTAAATGTTTCGAGAAAATGATCGAATATGATGACCTCTATATTACCAAAAATACTCAAAAACAGACTGATTGCTTTTAAACAGTTGTTAAAGATCACATCTTATAGCAAAATGACCAGAAATGGTCACTTTTTTATTGGTTTAATAAATATCAGAATTGATTATTTCATTATGGAAAACACGGTCATTTTCTGAAAAATTGTCAGCACAGAGATTCTTTAAAATAATGTCAGAACTGCCACTTCCTTACTTGAAAACTTTCATAAATAAAACCAAATATTTCATAACTATAATTCAATGAACCGATGAAAAGCGTCCTATCTCTATAAAATCAAAATTAAGGAATTATTCTTCAGAAAACTGCTCTTCCAGCTGTTTTTTTTCAAAAACTATCTCTTCTTCTGCTTAATTCGAGCAGAAAAAGTAGTTTATGAGACTTTGTTACATTTAAGGAACTCTCTAAAAAATTGTTTCCTCGAAGATATGTGTAAAGGTTCATTTCCTCTATAATACAGTAAAAAATTAGTGTCATTTCTTTTTTTAAATTCAAAAAAACTTTTAATTTCATAACAGCTGTTAAAAACGGCTTGTTCCATGAATAACGGGTGAAGAAGAAACTTTATTTAGAAGAAATCTTGAAAAACCTTTAATAATGAAAAAACGATCCATTACTAGCTAAAAGAAAATCAAAATTGGTCATATTTAGAGATCAATTTGTCAAAGAAGGAGTATTTTACTGAAAAAAAATTAAGAAAACTTTCCTTTCACAAAATCAAGGAAAGCACGGGGAATAAGTATTGTGCGATTGAAAATCAGGTTCCAACACGTCAAAAGTTAAACAATGCATAATAATCAGAAAAATAGAAAATGTGCCCTTTGTCATCGAAAAATTAGCCATCTTTCAATCCACTGCGCTATTAGTTCCTGAAAAGTGTCGCGTATAATTGGATTTTATATTAATGAACTGTTTAGGAAGAAATGCGCTGAAATTAGGTGAGAAATGCGTTGAAAATTCAGCACATTAATTACATGTTTTCAACCCTTTCACAGCGATTTTTTTAAGAAAGCGTTTATTGTTAAGGTAAGAGCACTTTGAGTGGTTCAATGTTCAGGAATCGGAGCCAAAAAGCGTTTAAGCCCAATAAAAATATTTAAGAAATGCACTGAAAGCTGAATGCATATTTTACAATGTTTCAACGCATTACAGCGCAGTTTTATTTAGGATTTTTGGGCTATAGTTTTTTAAAAATTAGAGCATTTTAGCTTACTACAGCGCATTCAAATGTTTTCTTTCATTTTTTTAGATCATTCAGCGCGTTTCTTGCAAAATAGTGCGCAACAATGGCGCTGACATCTCGACCCGGTTTCTTTGCAGTAAATGAGCCCAATTAAACGTAGTTTAAGGCTCTGAAAGACAAAAGGCAGCAAAATGTCTAAAAATTTGGAACTACATTCACTTAAGTTAATTCGCTGAAGAGCAACTTAATTTTTTTTGCAAATTAATTTTAAATGACTTTCCTATTTTATTTTAAATTTGATAAATATGATGAATTGTTAATATTTCTTGGGTATAGTCTGATAATTGGTTGCAAACCAAATCGTTAAACATAATTTGACGAATGGGAAATTAAATTTAAAGGCGTTGGAGGAAAGAAGAATATTAATTGTTGGAGATAAATATAATCTTTCAAAATTCGATTCTTTTGTAGTTCAAAAAAGTTTATAAGGTCTGCTATGAAGATTCAGAAGTAAATTAGAAGCATATGATCTAGGCGAAAGACAGCTACAGGCCAAGCACAATACTTTTATGTGAGAAACTGCTCGAAATTGTAGAAAAAATTCAGCTTTCATTTTTTCTTTAAGTAACAGAAATGACGTAATAAATAAGTAGACGGCACATCAGTTAACGATCTGTTCACTATCAAATCACGCTCAAAACATTGTTTAATCTGCAAAATTTTTATTGCAAAAAGTGCTAGTTAGAATCCTTTTTCTACGTGGTGTAGATTTAGTTAGGTTAAGAGAAGAAAAACTTAATATATCGTTCAAAATTTTTTAGATATTGTAATTCGATGTCCATTTCCAAAATGATGGAGCCATAATGAACACCGTGTTTCCTTTTTGAATATCATTACCTACTCTATGTGCTTTTGAAGCTCAGTAGAGGTCAGAGAGAGAGAGAGAGAGAGAGAGAGAGAGAGAGTGAGAAAGAGAGGGATGGAGAGAAAGAGAGAGAGAGAAGGAGAGAAAAAGAGAGAGAAAGAGGGAGAAATAGAGAGAAAGAGAGAGAAAGACAGAGAAAAAGAGAGAAAGAGAGAAAAAGAGAAATGGAGAGAACTCGCGCAATTCAAAATAAAATTAATTAATAATAAAGAGGCTCGGTAATGCGTGTTTGCACATAATGATCCCATCCCGCTTGTCCACAATTTTGTGCTTAATTCTCTACCAAATGAGGAAGAGACAGAAAAACTTCTCGCATATTAATTAAAAATAATTGGTTTCTGAAAATAAACATTACTTCCAACTCAAATCACTTAGAAAGTTAAATAATGCCACATTAGTGGGCCCATAAGACCTGCCATCATTAAGACTAGGAGACAACACAAACAAAAAAATTAAAATAACAACAACAAAAATTAACAATCAAAACTCAATTTCTATTTTAAAAAGTAGATGATAATAACAATGTCAAAATAGCGTCGAACATATTTTAAACTAAACAAAATAGTTTGTTAGCCTGCTTTTCACTAGAAAAATCATGGGACAATTCCATGATGAGTCTCAGTAACAAGTAGAAAAAAATGATCAGAAATGACAAAGTTAAAAAATATACGTTTGTTTTTTAAAAAAAAAAAACAAATAACTTCAGATAATGAAAAACATTAGATATCAAGTAATACCATAAATAGGTTTAAAAAAACTAAAAAAAACAAAAAGCTAAAAAAAATTTCAAATAGAGAAAATACTTCTTGTTTTTAAAAAAATTGATCGCAATATCATGAACATATTTAGCTATCAAAAAAATTGGGCCATAAAATCTTTCGCTTATCAAAAATAAACCGCTGAAGCGTGCAACTATCCAGAATTTATCTTAGAACTACAAAAAAACGACAAATGAAGAAAAACAAAATATTCCATTAAATTCTGCGAGAAGACTGTTTGAAACAGTTAAAACCATAATATATTAACTGAAAAACTGTTTCGTTGAATTATGTCTTCTATTAAACGCCAATAATGTGATATCTGACAAATCAATATTGTGACAAGACAAGAAAAAGAGCCCCAAAGACAGCCCCAAAAATGAGAGATATCTGACAAAAGTAAAAGAGCCCCAATAATGTGATATCTGACAAATCATTATTGTGACAAGACAAGAAAAAGAGCCCCAAAGACAAGAAATTATCCAAAAATGAAAAACAAATTTTGTAAAAATTGGCAACATCCAAGCACAAAAACTATTACCTAAAGCGCAAAACCGCAAAAACATCAA
The DNA here is from genome assembly GCF_964194025.1 of Convolutriloba macropyga. Taxonomy (NCBI): domain Eukaryota; kingdom Metazoa; phylum Xenacoelomorpha; order Acoela; family Convolutidae; genus Convolutriloba; species Convolutriloba macropyga. The sequence continues at coordinate 29,250,885 of NC_134471.1, forward strand.
GTCTAAAAAGAATAGAAAAAATTTGGTACTGGTTTGTGTTGACCATCTTTTTTTGACCAAAAAACGAGAAAAACGGTTGCGAAGCTCAGAAATCCATTATTTATTTTGAAAATACGTAATTTAAAAAGTCATTACAACAATAAGTTTTCTACTAAAAATTAATTAGTTTTCCATTACAATCCATAAGAAGCCAATTGAACCTGTAATGGGTACACTCTAGTTTTTTTCTGAACTTGACGTACAAAAAAAGCAAAATTTCAAAAAGAAATGCGAAAATTGACTGATTACAATCCAACTTTTTTTTGGGCTTACTGCAATTACACCAAAACTAGAGTTGTTTATGGCGTTCGCCCGTTAGGAACACGTAAATTTTCTGATGATTATTGGTATGTTTAATTTGACTTCAAAAATAAATGATATTTTTTGAAAATCCTGCAGAGATTTTTTTTCAAGAACATTTAAAAGAAACAAACGAAAACACAAGTGAAACATGCCGCCTTTGGAGGAAGCGAAGTTTGTGTTAGCCGTCATAAAGTATGTTAATTGGGCAAAGTTAATTAAAAAGAACTAAAAACCTTATTTCGCTCCTTTTTCGTTGAAAAAAAGGCTAATTTTTGTAAAATTTAGCAACAACTTTATCCAAAATTTGGATCAAACATTTCAACAGCAATCTTTGACAGTAAAAGAGTTCAACCATAATGTTTTCTTTGTTTTTAGAGGTAAAGCCAACACTGCTTTCTAAAAAGATTTATCATATTTTTTGGCAAAATTAGCGAAACTTAAACCTCGATATCTCAATAGGAAAACGATTTTTTTTAATTCCATATACTACGCTGGATGGGCTTTCTAATGGTTCCCCTCACAACCATCTACAATGAATATATCGATGGGCCAAAATTGACTGAACAAAAGGAGCCCGTTTGGGTATATAGCTCCTCACCCCACTGAAGTGGGTCGGAAGAATAAGTAAACAAATGACATTAAGCATATAGAAGCTAATGGGAAAAATGATAAAAAAGCAGCATTTGGTTTGAAGTCTGGAGCACGATTAAACGAGCAAAATATATCAGTTTTAGGTAACGGCTCCACAAATTTTGCTATGCTCCGCTTAAAAATGTTCAGCTTCAATTTTTGCTCAATCTTCAGTCAAAGTTTAAGTTTACATTCACCACTAAGTTTTAATTTTAATGTTAAACAGTTGCATTATTTAGGATGTTTGTTTGAATTGAATTTTTCATTTTGTAAAAAATTCTAAATTCCTCTAATTCTCAAAAATTTTTATTTAATTTTAACAAATTCACAGCCAGAAGCTAGCCATAGGTCCTGTTGCAGTGAAGTATGAGCAAGTTGCGGTGAAGAATGAGCAAGTTTATAGTTTAACAACACTCACAAAAAAAACGAAATTTTACAATTTTTTTTACCTTTGAGTAACCCAAATTTTGATTCATTTCATCCTGCAAATAAAAAATACTGGTTATTGTTTCAAAAAGTATTTTGAGAGAAATCTCTTTCAGCGGTTTCATTATATCAACTTATTGCGGCTGAGCTTAACAACTCTGAAATCAAATTGAATAGCACTTCAAGGTCATTTCAAGCCTTAAGGCTAGAATAGCGTTACAAGCGAAATTTAATGCTACATTCTATTGAAGTCATACGGATTTGTTCATTTTATTCAAGATTTATATTTAGCAACTATTATTAGTACACAATCGTCATTCATGGAGTTAAACTACAACTCAAACTCGAACTACCTCAACCACCATCAAAACAATACTACGACTTAACAGTATTGCATCAGATTTGTTGCGATTGGATTGCGAATCAACCTGTTATTGATACAGAATATTCGACAAAATTCTACATGGTTAATAAATTTACCATGACATCAAATTTACTCTGAAAAGGTGATGTTATGGAAAAGTGTTCACATTCTGTCGACATTATTATCTACAACCAATCAACAGTTGAATTTGACATGTAAATCCACGTGACTAGCAGCATAAAAGGAATTTGAAAAACTACCGAAAATCAGTTGAAACTTGTTAATTTTGTCTTATTGAACTGACATACAGTGCGTATTGAAGCGCGCTTTCTTGAGCGGTAAATTACTTGTTATCGTGTCTTGTTTCTGTAGATCACATTAGTGATTGTACAAATTTAACTTTACTTTGTTTGTGAAAAGAGAATTAAATTTGATATTCTCAAAACTTCCTTTTTTAGGAACGAAGTTCCTAAGTAAGAGAAACTTTGCGCAAAGCATAAAGTCAGTTTCTCTTACTGGCTATAACGAAGCCTACTCTAGTTCAACATTGGTGTTATTGAAACCAATAGAGAGAATTGCTAACTTTGAATTTTGAAAAATATCATTATTATCAGATTTGCAACTGTTAAGAGAGCCCGTTTTACAACTGCTAACTGCAGCAGCCTGAAACTTTGCATAGTTATAGCCAAGTTAAATATCTACAATTTGAGAGAGCGGGAATTCCTATATTCGGTTTATAAATTGAGTTATTAACAAAAACTCAACAAAATTTGTTGAGTTTCTGAGAGAAACAAGTTTGTCATACAGCAAAGCTGAGCGATTAGTTATCAGGAGTAATAGGGCAACAAGTAATGCAACGGTAATCTACAGTATAGCGGATAATACAGGTCACAAAAGTTAACTGCAAAAACACAATATCCGGACAGATTTGAGACCGCTGAAACGAACTGGGCGGTGTAAAGTTTTCCTTGACTTTGATAGGAGAGCAGCCGTTATATTTGGTCCGCCGACCCGGAGAGTGGAAGGCAAACTGCTGTCCAATCTAATGAAGAGAGTGTCGAAGGCACCACCCAAAGAGAATCAAACGAATCAACAGCGCAACGCCAATGAGGCAGAGCGAAAGTTGCGAGTGAAAGTCACAAAACACGTTGAAGAATTGACCTAGTTTAAACGGAACAAGCAAAGCAAAAAGCAACCAAGCAATCCTAACACAATCAGCAGAGAGAAGCTTCAATCAACAGCTCAAAGGTACGACAAGAAGTTCCAAGATTTATTGGAAGAAGTCAACACCAAAACAGGGATTGGCTACAAAATAATTGAAGAATCAGATCGACTCAACAAACTAAAGGTCCTCTACCAACAGACTGTTCACCTTCTAGAGGAAGAAATACCCAAGCAACTGCAGCGTCGAAACAAGCTTGTGCCCTATCAAGCTAATTTCGTTGAAGAGCATCTGAAAGAAGCAAGGAAGCGCAAAGCAAGTTTGGACTATCATTGGCTTTCATATATAAGCAAAGGCACGCAACCAGCAATGAGTGCCAAGCAAAGCAACGCAACCCAAGCAGTGAACGACAAGGAGAGCAATAACAACTGCCAAGTGACAACCCAGTTGCTCAAACAGTGCAAAATGGAGCAACAGCAAGTGGCCAAGAGACCGAGAATGTTTCGGAAACATCTTCAGCAAAGCAAAGGCGCGAGGAAAGGATGAAGAAATTCGATATCGAATTCAAAACCAAGATGCGACTGGAACAGGCGCGGTTCGAGTGAAGGAGGCTAGAGTTGGAAATGCAAATGAAGGAACTGGAAACCAAGCACCAATTACTGGAGGAAGAGCGTGAGCTAGAGCGCAAAGTGAAGAGAACTGCATTAGAGAACGATGATGGTCGTTCCCAATCAACTGGTGCTCGAGACAAATCACCCTTCAACAGGACTTAAAGGAGAGAGATGTCTCAGCCTGGGCCAGCAGGATCGACAACCTTCTAACACCAGAACGATCAACAGCTCGTTTCGAAGTAACCCCTGAAGTGAACAGACATAGTCACTTCTCACGATATCGCAGTTCACGAGACCGATCCTCAAGTGTTGAAGACCGAGACGTTTTCCCCAGAGCTGGTCTATTACGATACAACACTGGCTATTCAGGTAGTAGTAGCCTACCAAAGCTGAAGTTGAACAACTTCGACGGGAACCCTCCCGAATGGCCGGAGTGGTCTAGTATGTTCATTGCTACAGTGGATCAACGACCAATACCAGACTCAGAGAAGATGAGCCATCTGAAGACCCTACTGACAGGCAAGGCAAGGTCAGCAATCTCTGGAATGGGCTCTTTTGGACAGTTCTATGGTGCTGCATGGAGTATTCTAGAGAGGAAATTTGGAAGGCCTCATGTGATCATTGATGCACAACTGGAGAGTCTCCGCAAAGCAAGTCAGGTGAAGCCTCGCGACTCAACAGGTCTGATCAGTTTCTCAGTTATTATTTCGAATTTTGTGAATGTGCTCAAAGAGTACAATCAGATTGGTGATCTGCAATCAAGCTCGACATTGTATATGGCAGTAGATAAACTACCCCAAGTTCTCAAAGAGAAGTGGTGGTTCCATGTTGATGATAAAGATGAAGACTGGCCTAATCTAATTATGTTTGAAATGTGGCTGTCTAGGATAGCCTTCGTGCACGAAGGGTTTTCAGTTTTCAAGAAAGAGCGAAGAGAAGAAGACCGAAGAAGCACAAATAGAGACAAACGGTTCTCGAAAACATCGAACTTCAGTGCAAGTTCCAACGTGAAAAAAAAGAAGCAAACGCAAAGTGATCACTGTCCGCAAAGGACATGCAATCAAAGATTGTAAAGTCGATGCGTGCGGCATCAATGGAAGCATCAAGAAGCACAACCGATTGCTACACTCAGATAACCAAATGGACGAGGGCAATCATGCAGTCAACGTAAGGGCAGCAACAATCAACCAGAGTAACGAAGTTACTAGCTTTCTTCAGATAGTTCCTGTCTCAATACAGAGCGGTGGCAACAGGCTGAACACATATGCTTTCCTCGATAGTGGATCAACGGTTTCATTCATCGATCAAAGTGTGCAAGAGAAGTTACGGGCCCCAGGCACCGGTGTGACGCTCAACATAGCTGGCATACACGGAACGAAGGATCTGAAGACAGAAAGGGTTCCTCTCAAAATAAAGGGACTACATTCAAAAGTGCATTCAATTGAAGCGTTTCGACACCCGCAATATCCTTGGGAAACACCAACTACAATTACAACAAGCTGAAGCAAAGCTTCAATCACTTGAGTGTTCTACCCAACAAAAGCTTCAACTTGATGGAAGTTGGCACCCTCCTTGGTCAAGATGCTTATAAGCTACAACGCCCATTGGACTATAAGATAGGAACACAAAGTGAATCTTTCGCCGTTCTAACAGAGCTAGGACGGGTAGTCAGTGGACCCTTGACGGGCAAAATAAGACAAAATGTTTGTCATTTCGCCTTCACTGAAGATGTGAACGTGGCAGAGAATATTCAAACCTGGTGGGAAATAGAAACCTATGCTTCCAAAATCAATGTCGTCAGTCAGTCAAAGAAGGAACTGCAGGCACAGAAGATGCTAGAGAGTACGACAAAGTTCACAGGCGAGCGGTACGAAGTGGTAATGCTGTGGAGTGAACCAGACCAAACCTACCGAACAACTACAGCTCAGCCCTGGGTCAGCTTTACTCACTAGAGCGAAGATTCCAAAGGGACCCAAACTTGAAGAGTTTGTATCAACAGTCAATAGATACAGATGTAGAAAAAGAATTCGTAAAGATATTGGACGAGTCCGAAGTGAAAGGCACCTTCGGGAAAGAATGGTATTTGCCACAACATCCAGTACTACACCCGAACAAGCCTGGCAAAGTAAGACGTGTTTGCAGTGCGGCATCAAAGTACAAAGACATATGCCTAAATGATAAGCTACTAGCAGGACCAGATCTGCTACATGGGTTGATTGGAACAATATTCAGATTCGGTGAAGGACCAATAGCCCTGACAGCTGACAGAGAATCGATGTTTCTACAAGTGCAAGTTCCCGAACAGAACAGAAGTTGCTTGAGGTTCTTATGACGTCCTATAACAAACGAACCTGCTCAGATATACGAATATCAGCGTCACGTATTTGGAGCTAAAATTTCTCCAACTTGTGCAAATTATGCTCTCAAGCGAGTGGGACTGGACAACGAAAAAGAGTATACAATTGCAGCAAAGGCAATAAAAAACAACTTCTACATGGACGATTTCATCAAGTCAGTTGAAACCCCGGAAGAAGCAATTGAAGTTTTCAACCAACTACAGCCTCTTCTCTCACAACAACGATTTGAATTGAAGAAGTGGATAAGTAACAACGATGCAGTTACCGAAGCAAACCCAGAAGACTTGAAGTCAATCCGCAATACGAAACAAGTCGAAGTGGAACCCAATACGGAGGGATCCTCAGTGCTAGGACTACAATGGACCGTTACTGATGACAGTCTTCTAGTATGCAGAGGTACAAACAAGGAAGTTGAAGCACCTATAACCCAGTGGAATATTCTATCACTGGTATCTTCAGTATTCGACCCGATCGGATTGTTTGCTCCGTTCAGTGTTCATATGAGACGACTTCTGAAAGGTATCTGGACTACGAATGGACAATATTGGGACAACGAAGTGGAGCCTAGTGAAGAAAAAGAATTCCTGAGATGGAAAGAACAACTTCCTATAGTGGCTGAAACAAGCATCGATGGAAGGTACTTCAACAAAGAGAGGGATAAAGTCGAACTTCATGTGTTTGCTGACGCATCTGAAGACACGATGTGTGCAGTAGCCTATCTACGTTCACAACCAAAGGAATACTCAGCTGACTTAACAGTTGTCATTGGAAAATGCAGAGTGGCACCTATAAGGCATCTTTCAATACCGCGATTGGAGTTGCAAGCGGCAGTCATGGCAGTGAGGTTGAAAGAACAGATTGTCAAGGAACATGAAATGCAGATAAATAGTTGCAGTTTTTGGTCAGACTCAACTACAGTTTTGCAGTGGATACACAGTTCCCATCGCAAGCAACAAGTGTTTGTGGCCAATCGAGTGGCTGAAATACTAGATACAACTGATGTGTCACTGTGGAAACTTGTGAGCGGTAGCAACAACCCAGCGGACATTGGCACCAGAGCAATCAACATTGAAGAACTCAAGAGAAGTGAGTGGCTCACTGGGCCGGCCTGGTTGAAACGACCAGAAAGCGAGTGGCCAGAGCAAGTGAACCTATTCTTTGCATCAGATGAAGAGAATTTACCCTCATCAGTCTTCATGATACAGGCTGAAGAAAAGAAAGCTGTTATTCAGTGGGAACGATTCAGTAATTTTAACAGAATAGTAAATACAGTGGCATACGTACAGCGATTATTGAACAAACGCAAACCAGCAACACTCATAGTCAACATTGAAGAAAGAGAAAAAGCAAAGGCAACAATCTTCAAGCTACTACAACAAGAACAGTTTGGTGAAGAGATGAAATCTCTGAAAGCTGAAAAAGAAATTCCAAAAGGCAGCAAAATTCTACAATTCTCAGTTTTCCTAGATGGAGACGGACTTATTCGAGCCAAAGGCAGAATAGGCAAAAGTCAATTGGACTTCAATGCAAAGCATCCAATTTTGCTACATTGGAAACATCATACGGTTGTATTATTCTTGCGAAACGAGCACAAGGACAATCAACACGAGGGCACCGAGCATGTAAGAAACATTGTTCAGCAGAAGATGTGGATCCTAGGCATACGAAACGCCTTACGATCAATCAAGAACAAGTGTGTTACCTGCAGAAAGGGCAGAGCGCAAACCATAGCACCAGTAATGGCAGATCTACCCGAAGAGCGGTTAGATGCTTCAACAGCCTTTACAAATGTTGGAGTGGACTACTTTGGCCCTTTCAATGAAGATTGGGCGCAGGAACGAAACGAATGTGTTGTCTGTTTACTTGTCTGACTATGAGAGCGGTGCACATAGAAGAGGTACCCAAGCTCGACACCGACAGTTGTCTCAATGCAATAATGAGATTTATTGCTGGAAGAGGCAAACCAAGTACAGTCATCAGTGACAACGGGACAAAAATTGCTGGAGCTGAAAGAGAGTTTGCAGAGTACGTTGCGGCATGGAACAAAGAAGGGATCGAAGAACATCTAATTCAACGAGGCATCAGATGGAAGTTCAACCCACCCGCAGCACCTCACTTTAGAGGAGTATGGGAACGGTTGGTGAGAAGTTGCAAGAAAGCAATTTACGCAGTGTTAGGGAACAGATCAGTCACCGAGGACGTTCTTTCAACTACGATGTGTGTGGTTGAGCAGACATTGAACGCAAGACCGTTGACTCAAGTCAGCTCAGATGTTAACGACTTAGAAGCATTTGACCGGCAACAAGAAGGTGTGTTTACCCTATCTACCATGCGCAGAAGATTTGGTGGATCATCGAAAGCTCTTTCGACAAACTCAAGCCTATGAAAATCTCATATGGGACAGACTTCGTAAAGAATAACTGCCAACTCTGAATAATCGGCAAAAATGGCGATCTACGGTGAACGAAACCCTTAAGGAAGGCGATCTCGTTTGGTTGATCAAAGAGAGCAATAAGCGCGGATATTACAATCTAGGTGGGGTTACGGAGACCATCAATGGGTCTGACGGTGTGATTCGATCGGCGATAGTTCGAACGAACGACGGAGTGTACAAGAGACCAGTAGTGAAGCTCGCCCCAGTACTACTTGGAAAATATGTTTTCGCGATGGAAAACAGGGCTGGCGATATTGCGGCTGAGCTTAACAACTCAGAAATCAAATTGAATAGCACTTCAAGGTCATTTCAAGCCTTAAAGCTAGAATAGCGTTACAAGCGAAATTTAATGCTAAATTCTATTGAAGTCATACGGATTTGTTCATTTTGTTCAACATTTATATTTACCAACTATTATTAGTACACAATCGTCATTCATGAAGTTAAACTATAACTCACACTCGAACTACCTCAACCACCACCAAAACAATACTACGACTTAACAGTATTGCATCAGATTTGTTGCGATTGGATTGCGAATCAACCTGTTATTGATACAGAATATTCGACAAAACTTCTACATGGTTAATAAATTTCACATGACATCAAATTTACTCTGAAAAGGTGATGTTATGGAAAAGTGTTCACATTCTGTCGACATTATTATCTACAACCAATCAACAGTTGAATTTGACATGAAAATCCACTTGACTAGCAGCATAAAAGGAATTTGAAAAACTACCAAAAATCAGTTGAAACTTGTTAATTTTGTCTTATTGAACTGACATACAGTGCGTATTGAAGCACGCTTTCTTGAGCGGTAAATTACTTGTTATCGTGTCTTGTTTCTGTAGATCACATTAGTGATTGTACAGTTTTAACTTTACTTTGTTTTTGAAAAGAGAATTAAATTTGATATTCTCAAAACTTCCTTTTTGAGGAACGAAGTTCCTAAGTAAGAGAAACTTTGCGCAAAGCATAAAGTCAGTTTCTCTTACTGGCTATAACGAAGCCTACTCTAGTTCAACATTGGTGTTATTGAAACCAATAGAGAGACTTGCTAACTTTGAATTTTGAAAAAAATTTTTTATTATCAGATTTGCAACTGTTAAGACAGCCCGTTCTACAACTGCTAACTGCAGCAGGTTGAAATTTGCATAGTTATAGCCAAGTTAAATGTCCACAATTTGTGAGAACGGGAATTCCTATATTCGGTTTATAAATTGAGTTATTAACAAAAATTCAACAAAATTTGATTGTTTCAATTTGAATTATTTTGTTATTCTGAGAGAAACAAGTTTGTCATACAGCAAAGCTGAGCGATTAGATATCAGGAGTAATAGAGCAACAAGTAATGCAACGGTAATCTACAGTATAGCGGATAATACAGTTCACAAAAGTTAACTGCAAAAACACAATATCCGGACAGGTTTGAGACCGCTGAAACGAACTGGGCGGTGTAAAGTTTTCCTTGACTTTGATAGGAGAGCAGCCGTTACACAAATTTTATGTTTTTCGTATAAATGTTTTAACATATGAAATCACGCTAGAAATCAATGTGCAAAAAGGTCGAAAACAAGCGTGAAAAATATGCAAAATTAAGGACTCTTTTGATTGTTTTGATTGTTCTTTTTCATGAGTATTGCAAAAGGTCATAATGTAAATACTTTTGGAAACTTTGAGTTATAAAAATCTGTTGAATAACATATTCAGTTTTTCAAGAGCTTTTTGATTTCACATCCCTTTTAGCTCTCCTCAAAACATATCAAACGAACACAATTGGCTCCACAATAGAAGACATGAAAGGTAAAGAAATCTTCTTCCGCCCCACAAATTTGAAGAATTGAAAGAAGTATCAAAAACAGCTACTTAAAAACTCAAAAACTCAATTAGGGCGTAACATCCAAAAAGTAACACTTTAACCTGTTTTGTGTTTTCCAATATCTATGTCAATCATTAGCGAGACTAACTTTTGATATTACAGTTCTAGCCCTCCAAATTTAATCGGGCTGTTAAAGATTTTATACCAGCCCTACTAATTTTTTTCAAACCATTTGCACGATATGTAATTCTGTGAAGAGATAAAATATATATCTTGAAAATCTAGTCAATCCTTGAGGAGACATTCAATTTTTCTTGATTTGTGACCCAAAGAGAGAACCAAAATTTACTGAAGATGGTATCTGTGTTAATTAATTCAAATCGTTCAAAAAATTTTAGACAATTTTTTTAAAAGCTCAACTTTTTTTGACAAAATACTTGAAAAAAATTTTAACAAAAAGCTATCAAAACTAACATCTCAACTAAAATGTTTATTGAAAAAATCTGCTAGATAAAATAATTTAGCTTAACTTAACTTAAAAGGCGATTCAGATTGAACAAAGCAGTTTTAGTATGTTTAAGATATCAATTCCAAATGTTTGAAAATATTTTGGCGGAAACAAATCAAAAATTTTGGAGCTGAAATGACAATTTTTTGGTATACGCTTATGATTACGGATTGCCTGGCAATAACTTTTTCTTTATGATATAAAATTTCTCGAATACAAATTACTTAAAATTTTTTAATCAAAAAGTGAACAAGAGTTACTTTTCAGATCATCTCTTGTATATGGAAAAAAATTCTACTAGATAAAAAATAATTTAACTTAACTTAACCTGGAAGGTGGTTCAGACTGAAAAAAAGCAGTTTTGATATTATTAAGATATCAATTCCAAATGTATAAAAATATTTCATGGCGGAAACAATTCAAAAATCTTTTCGCTGAAAAAAAATTTTTTTTGATATGTGCCGACGCTCTCCACATATTATGGATTGCTTTGATATTTCTTTGCTTTTTAAATGCATATACAATATTTTTTTATATCAATCTCTATGCTTTGTAACAGGTTTTCCCCAAAGAACAGATGCGCCCTCCGTAGCAAATTGTCTTGGGGGCAAATAGTTGCGAGTAATTGGAGATTATAGTTTCACTAACATCGCAGAAGTTTACTGACAGTTTCTGTTTCCATAAAGAAACTTCTTCTCATTTTCAATTTTAAGAGCATATCATCTTTTTGCTTGCAACTTGATTTATCACCAATATTTATGGCTGGCAGTTGATTTTTCCGATAATAGCCCAATTTGGCCCAATTTGTAATTACCAATTCTCCGTCTTTTGTGTTTACAATTTTCAGTAAATGCTTTAGCGACACTATCCCTTCCTTTTTATTGAGTTTGAATGCATATGTTAGGTCGACTGAAAATATTACTCATTTTAACAGAATCGGAGGAAAGTTGAACTTTTCAATCCCGGAGTTCAAGATATTTTCCGCCAGCAGCTTTTACGTGCAATAACGTGAGTTTCTTTCTCCTGGCTTTTCTTTAAATCTGCCGATATTAAGTTTTGATCATTTCAATGCCCGGAGAGCAGTGTAGGAATAAACTATAAGCAAATATAAACCTTCATTTCTTGCTTATGATGGCCAACGTTTTCAATAGGCTCGTCAATAACTATGTTGAATGCAGAAAGCATGACCTGCTTCTTTTATAAAAAAAGTTTGTTAATTTATTTTTTTTTCTATTTTTTTTGATGGGTTGCACATTTTTATGCGATTGCACTCTGCTCGCCGTTGTTGTTCTGATGCATGCGTGTTTGTATGAGTTAGCACGGTTACTTTGTGAGAGATTAAAAGACATAATACAAACGCGCAATTACTGGCAAAGTTAGAGATGCGAGATGAGATTCATGTTTTATGCTTAAGCAAAGGGTTTGGTATCTAAAGTCAGAAGAAATCATCCAACTTTGAATGTACAGCGAATGATAATTTGAACTAGACAAAATTGAACTATATTGGAATGGGTAAAGGTGTATCGATATGAACAGTTACGGACCTTTTACATGTTAGGTGTCCATTGAAATTCGGAAAACAGATTCCTCACCACACAAATTAGAATTACAAACATAAAACTTTTTTCTCTTTAAAATGGCATTGAGCTCTATTACAAATTTAATGACGCCGCTTCAACCAACAACCTATTTAAATTTAAATATCTAAACGCACCTATTTAAATTTACATATACCAAAATCTTGTGTCAACGTTTTTAGCTTTTTCTGACATATATTTCCAATATCGAGCAACCAGGGCTCTTGCCGTCAAAATTACGCTGTTTTTAAAGTCTGTAGAAGCGATTACGTTGCCTGATTTATTTTTCTATCAAGCTTTCTCGTAAACAGGTTCCATGTATTTGTACAGCCAGCAAAAGCAATTAGGAGAATCAAAATTACATGAACGAACATCTCCGGATCAACTGCGTACGATAATAGTTCCAGGGAAACATAACATTAGCATGCGTTGATGTCATATAACACTTTTTTGCATATCTGTGCAGTGCAAGTGGTTTTACAGACCTCTTTGCAGCATCAAAGGCTGCGCCTGCGGTGACTCAGCTCTATTCCTGCTCTTTTTGCAGCCCATATATACTTATTTGAATGATTAAAATTGTTAGGGTGATTCCAAATTTCACGGCTCCTTTCAACTTTAATGTCTTTTGTTCGGGTGGCCAGTTTTGTAGCTTTCCTCTCTGGCCCGTTTGTACACGCGGCAGGCACCGGGCCGAGCCGGGCTGAGCTATGGTCTGTATAGGCCTACCGGGGGTATCATCACCGCCATTATCATCAGTTGTGAATGAATGAATGTATACAAACAGAAGAACTGAGTACAATAATACTGCTTTCTTTCTGTGGCGGAGTGTAGTGTTATGTGGTGATTTGGAGGTATTTATTTCACGTGATATGACACGGCAGGATATGAAAAGATGAGATGAAATAAAATTAAAATCAACTTTCATCTTTCTCCCCTCTCCTTATTGCCACCCCACGCGCCACCACACCACCCCCCGTTTTGTATAAATATATACATACATAAATATGCCCCCACTTGCAGGCCACAAAGAGACACCGAATGAGAGAGAAAAAGCGCAAAGAATGACTGAAGTATCATCTTTTTTGTTATTCGTTATTTTTCTTGGTGTCTTTCCAGACTTAACCCGGCTGAGATAAACAACCCCCCCCCCCCCCCAAGTCCAAAAGAGACCACCGTATGAGGAGGAATAGCTCTTGGCACGAAATGGTTGAAGCTGCACGGATTCGTTTGCACTTTTTCAACGGGCGCTCAAAACAGGGGCATGTTTCCGAGTATTATGTAATAATGCGAGCTTTTGCGTACATATTTGGTTACTGTATGTTTGGTGTTCGTGTGTGACACAGAGAATCGCACACATGTCTACACATACACGTGCGTGCGTGTGTTTTTGTGCGTGCGTGTGTTTTTGTGCGTGCGTGTGCTTTTGTGCGTGCGTGTGCGTGTGTGTGTGTGTCTGTGTGTGTGTGTGTGTGTGTGTGTGTGTGTGTTGTGTGTGTGTGTGTGTGTGTGTGTGTGTGTGTGTGTGTGTGTGTGTGTGTATGTATGTATGTATGTATGTATGTATGTATGTATGTATGTATGTATGTATGTATGTATGTATGTATGTATGTATGTATGTATGTATGTATGTATGTATGTATGTATGTATGTATGTATGTATGTATGTATGTATGTATGTATGTATGTATGTATGTATGTATGTATGTATGTATGTATGTATGTATGTATGTATGTATGTATGTATGTATGTATGTATGTATGTATGTATGTATGTATGTATGTATGTATGTATGTATGTATGTATGTATGTATGTATGTATGTATGTATGTATGTATGTATGTATGTATGTATGTATGTATGTATGTATGTATGTATGTATGTATGTATGTATGTATGTATGTATGTATGTATGTATGTATGTATGTATGTATGTATGTATGTATGTATGTATGTATGTATGTATGTATGTATGTATGTATGTATGTATGTATGTGCATGTGTGTATATGAGTGTGTGTGTGTGTGCCTGTGCGTGTGTAGCGAAAGCACTGCAATCTGAGTATGACTGTGTGTATGTGTTTGTTTGATCACTTCTGGTGCGACTTTATATACCTTTTAGTGCATCTCTAATATTGTCTGCATTAAATAAACACCCCACTCTCCTGGTCTCCCCTCTCCTATTCTCACTTCAATAAAACATCACCCCCATCATCATCTCTCCCTCACAAAGTCACCCTGAGGCCAAATTTGCCCCTACTTACTTAAACTAACCCCTGCCATCCCCAACACCAACACTAACACTAAACACACACCGCCCCTGGCTGTATCGTCAAGTTAAACAGACGACTAAGTACCTCCTCATACACCCTATATACACACACTTAAACATACCTCCTCCTTTTCCTCCCTCCAATTTACTCTCCTCCGCTTTCTCTGGAAAAATGCGGGAAAGATAGGTCCCAATCTTATGCAGCAACTCAACTGCAAAAGTCACTTTTGATGATGGTTATGAGGCGAAAAGTAGCGAAATAGAATAGACAGTCAGGTGTAAAAGATACAAACATACACGTATATAGTAGATATATACACATATATATCTATCTAGTGAAGATAGATACATAACTGGATATTACAGTTGTATGGTGTATAGATGGATAGATAGATAGATAGATAGATGGATATGTGGATAAAAAGCAAAGTTATGACATGTAGTTGAAACAAACATATACATACTCTCTTCTGGTTAAAGTAATCTGGGCCAGCCCGCCCGCCCGCTGCCGCCGGATAAATGAATGAATATAGGCAAAATAATAGTTATGAGAAGAACGCGTGAACAGTTATTTTTAAAGTAAACCCCGTAATAAGTAGCGGCGGCTGCAACCGTGAACAAGGCGGCGGAAAACTTTGGCTGGGCCGGCACGTCTCCAGGAAATAAGAGGCAAGTTAGTCTGATAACTCTATAGCTCAAAACAAAACAGCAGACAAAGACAAAGAGAGCCAGAAAGAAAAAGAGCACAAAACTTTTTTCAAATACTTACTCGGGCTTTGTCATCTATTACGTAAACTTTGGCATTATTGGGGAGTGTAATAGGGGAGGGCTGGGTAGGAGCGGGAGGGGGCTTGAAACCAATATTTAAGATGAGGTGGAGGTGTCGTGTGAGCTGGCGGTGGGGAAGGGGGTTGCAAGAGTTGCAGGGGGGTTAATTATGATGGCGAGTCGCTTTTGTCATCAGCAGTGATGCGGTACTTCATCTGATGGCGTGGACAGTAAACAACATAGCTATCCCAGAATTATAGGGAATGAGTGAGTGATGTATGCGTTGGGAGTGAGGTAGAGAGATAGGAGCGGCATAATGTCTGAATGTTGTGATATTGGGGGTGCCTTTGATGAGTATAGTTGTTACTCTCCCTTTTGGTAGTTTGCGTTATGACCCCCCAGAGATCAACTATGACTACTGGTGCTAACTTCTAACTACTGCAACTTCTAACCACAGATACAGGCACTCACTACACTCACTCACTCCCCCTCTCTCTCTATATATATATGCTGATAGATAGATAGGTATGCATAATACTACTGTTGTTGTTTCTGCTGCTGCTGTTACTGTTGAAGGTCTGGATATTTCTCCGGCTTCACAGAAAGGGCGCGGGTAAAAAAGGGAACCTCTAACTATAACCGGGCGGCCCGAGAGAGTAATTGGTCTCTTTAATTTCACTTTCCCTCATTATTCCAACTTTTCCCCTCTCTCTCTCACTCCCCTTTCTGTCTCTCTTTTTCCTCACTCTCTTTAAATATCAGAGCTTTGAGCTTCTGCCTGCCTTTTATTCAACGCATATTCCCCGCACTGATCTTTCCGTGCATAATATTATCTTTCACAGACACCTACACAGATATTAAATCGTGTAATCAAATCAACAAAATAAACAGGTTTGAGTTTTAATTTTTGTATAAAACTAACTCTGTCATTCGTTTCCTATCAGCCCATCCTCAGAAACTTAGATGACTATCATTCACTCAAGATTTTTAACAAAATTGTTTAGATAACTATGATTTAAAAAGCTTACTTTCCTCAAAAATAGTGATATTAATCATTTTAACATACGCCATTGTGCAATCTCAGGAATTCAAAAGCCTCTTAGCATGGATTAATGTTAATCGCGGAGATAAATAAGTTTGTAAGTGTGTGTTGACTTCCGAAAAGGTTAAGAGGTGCGCATATTCAGGCAACGACCATAAAAATTGCTCTCTTCAGCTGTTGTGTATTGGTATTGCTTGTATGTACGCATGGTAACCTGTTCACGAAACATCACTATTTCCTAATATGGGCACCAGACATCACGAAGTTTTCAACCTGAGCATCTATATTGGCTGACCCATCATTTGCAGCAATTTTAACTTAACTTATAACTTATTATATGACTTCATATTTTACTTGGTATATTATAATAAATAACACCGCAAAATCCAACATCAATAAGAACCAATCTGCTTTTATTTTTTTAAATTTCAAGTTTGAAATTTAAATTTAAATTATTAAGTTTTAAAATTTAGTTCTCAAGGTAAAGTTTTCAGACCACGTTGTAAAAATTATTAGCAGATTAGTTGTCATTGAGGTTGACCATTTTCGATGGTTTTCAATTATTCATAGGGATTCAACGGTTTCAATTTCTTAAATTTTTTACACGAAAAAACTCCCAAAAATTGATCCAAATTTTCATCTATTGCAAAACCTACGTATTTTTGTTCAAATCAAAACTCCCCACTGAATTTGTTGTAGATGTCTACAAAATTACTCGGTCAATAAAAGTATTTTACTTGAAGTTTGTCCAATCGAAACGTAGTATTTTCTGTCGTCAAATGGAAAAAATCATAATGAGTTTACATTATTTCTAAGCAACAACCGTTTCAATCTATTAAACTCGGCGTAAGAAACCATTGATTAGAAGTAACTAAGAGTTATTACGCAAATTTTTTGGAAGCAAACAAGAAGCAGAAAATTTAAGAAGCAAGGACAAATGTTTTTTAATGACAAATGTTCAAAGTTTCTGCACCAATTTTCTGTGCAGATATATAAAGAACAAAGATTATCGGTAATGTGAGTTCGCATACAAAGTTTCGACCCCGCACATCCAAATTTTTGGCATATATGTCGAATGAGGAACAGATAGAAATGAGGAACAGAACCAAATGAGGAACAGATAGAAAACCCCCAAAAATTCAAGTATTTTTCCAAAAAAATGTGTATGAACAAAAAGATCGCCACCTACGCAAATAACTCATTGGAGTAACAAAGACCTCATTGGATTGATGAGATCAACCATTATTAAGAAAGCACGTCAAGACGAACAACAAAAATCAAACATCAGAAACAACAAATATTTATTACGCTCAAAATTTTATGTCCTTTTAAAATAAACTTATTAACAAGGTCAAAAAAGAGTCTGATAAAAATGAAACTAAACTAAACAACTTATATTTTACTCAAAAAGTTATGGGACCATTCCATAACAAGGCTGGGTAACAATTAGACCAAAAAGAACAAAAAAACAGCAAAGTCAGAAAAAATTAGCTTGTATTTTTAGAAACAATCATTTTCAAAGTAAATAAAATCGTTAGATAGCAATTCAAAACTTCCAATATGTTATGATCATAGACATTTCAAAAGGAGGGCTTTACGATCTGTCATTCCTCAATTTTTTTTGCGGTTACAAAAAGAACAACAAACTGAGATAACAAACAAAAACTCATCTGAATTTTGCGAGAAAACGTTGCCGAAGCCGTAAAGCCATATATTGCCCCTCAAAACAGTTTCAATTGAGTCTTGCTTGATGTGGTATGCAACTTTTTATGAGAACAAAAAAGTAGTACACACAGTAGTAGACAAAAAAGAGGAAATTGGGCAAACATTATTAGTGCTCTTGTATTTTTCGAAAACATTATTTTCAAAGTCATAAAAGCCATTAGCTACAAAACGAAACAGTTAAATAGGTTCACTAATTCGTTCAAAGGAAGCATTTGGGACTGGTAATTGTTCATGATATGTCTTACGTAAAAAAAATACGTCAAATAACGACAAAAAATTACTTTCGAATTAGTTTATTTTTTTCGAAAAAAACCGTGTCCAAGCCAGTAAAGTCATGACAAATACCTAGAAAACATTAGATATTGTACGCATTCTCTTTTTCATGACAAAAATAACGTCATATGTGAACATTTAATTTTTTGACTAGGCAAGAAATAGACAGAAAGGAACAAAAAGGCGAAGTGGAAAAGTGATTTTTTAAACAGTTCTTTTCAAAGTCATGAAAGCCATTAGCTTTCTAATCAAGACAGAATATAGGCTTTTTTCCTCCACAAAAAATTATGCAACTAGAAATTAGCCAGTCAACTTCATATGACTAAAAAGGACGAAATGGAAACGACAGTGAAAGACAAATGTATAGACTTCAATTAAATTCTTCCAGAAAGGGTTGTTGAAGCCCTTAAAACCATAATCTATACTTATAAGGTCTTTTATATGTTCAATTGTGCGTTATTTGAACGCCATTATTGCATTTGTGAACAGTCAGTAATCTGATAATATGACAAAGCGAGAAAAACCAGAAAATTGGCCAATGCCTCAAAATAAAAAAAGCAAAACTGTGATATCTAGAAGTAACAAAGCAAGAAAACCATAACTCAACGCGTAAGACCGCTAAGAAGATAAAATTTTAATTCAATAGAAAAAAGAAGAAATTGAAGTCTGCATTTTTGCAGACACTAAGCTCTAGGTTGACTAAATTAATTGAAAAACAGTGGCAAATTTCAATATTTCTTTGCTTAATTAAAAATCAAACAATTTTAACGGTGAAAACGACCATCATCTTTCGAACTAACTAACCAAAAACCTTACTTTGGAGCGCATTGAGAAGCCAATAGGACCGATCACCAGTGAGATTTGATTTGAATTGCCCTGTTCTTTAATTAATTTAAAAACGATCGAATTTTTTTTAAAACGGTCGACTGATTACAATCCTAACCATTTTTGATCGTAACAATGTTTGAAGCAAAACCAACCTTGCTTGCTATTGCTGTTTTGTCCATTAGGAACATTCAACTGTTTCGAACGTTATAGATCTAGATAATTCGCTCGTGAAAAATCAAAAATAAAAGCTGCGTTATTGATAATCATCGAGAAAGTTTTGCGAAAAACAGCAAAATTTTAATTGCAGACCACTCTCAATGGAAGTGGAAGCACGACTAGCTTGCATTTTAGTATTACGAAAGTTGTGTTAGTTGTTTTTGAATGCGTACTTCTGGCAAATTTAACCAAAGTGAAATAAAGAAATTTATTTCTGGCAATTTTTGAAGAATAAGGCTGATTTTTGAAATATTTAGCCAAAAATTATAGCCAAAAAACTGAATCAAAATTAACAAAAATACATTTTTACTTTAAAAACAAACAAAACAATACTATCGTTTACAATTTGTACATATCTTAGCAAAATTAACGAATTTTTAGGCAAAAATTCCGGAAAATATCAATGAAACTAACACAAATCGGTGTACTATTCTCAAAAATTTAAACCACGGTAGTTTGCCCTAGGACTCGAAATTCGAAAAATCTTACTAATTCCATGTTCTACACTGGATGGGTTTTTTATTGTGCAGCTCAAAACTCTCTACGTGCAATATATCGATCAGTCAAAATTATCGGAACGAAAAAACCTTTTGAGTGGGGTCGGAACAATAACTAAGCCGTATGTATTATTCTTATTTTCATAAAAAAAACTAAATAGTTTGTATTTTATCTCATTAAGCTTAAGATACTGCGAAAAACAGCGCCCATTTTCTGCAAATAGTTTTTGTTTGTTTGGACACTATAGTTTCCATTGTGCAAGTTTCCTTCTCTCGACGTATTTTGCAGTTTTTAAAAACTATTTTTATATTTATTGCATGCAGTTGTCTTGGGCATTATAGCACGCAGGTTCTGCAAATTAGAAATAAGGTTCTTTAATTTAAGTTTTTTCCCTTGGAATGAATTTGCACACAATTTTTTTGGATTTGCTATATTCTCAAAACAACAAGAAAAAATTAAAACTCTAAAAAACTCATATCGATTTGGAACTTTTGTGTCCAAGTGAAAAATAGTCACATTCTGTTCAACGATTCTGCAAAAAATATTTGTCATAGGATAATGAATCTGAAAGAGTGAATTCCCAGCGTTGCTTTATGTCACATCAGGTTCAATAATTCAGTTGTTACAAATAAAAAAATTACGGTTTTTCGTTTAATTTGAGTTTCTCCCGCATAGAAAACACAAGTGATTTAAAACTCTCAAAAACATTGGAACGTGAAAAGAATTTCAGGAATTAATCAATTGAATTATTATTTCTGGACGTAAATAATTTTGCAAACTTTTTCCAAACGTTTTGTCTAAAAAAATATATAAGATCATTACAGCGTATTTTGTAGACCGATAAATTTTATTTTTGGATTTTTTCCAGCGGTAAAACAAAAATTAATTTTAATTAATTTTATAGACAAGCTTTATAACCCCTTGGAATTTACAGACATGCACAAGAATGCGTACAATAGGATCAAAAACGGTACACAAAGATACTATATTTTGCCTCGTTGAGTAAAAGTGATGCCGTCAATCTAATGTTTTCAAAAGATTCTATTCAAGTTTTTAGATCTGACACTCCCATAAAAATGAAAAACGTTTCAATGAATCGCCTCAACAATAGTTTAAACGCTCTGATACAAGTTTTTAGACATTTTTATAGACTGCAACAATGTTCCAAAATTTGCCGGTCTTCAAAGAACTTCAGTGAAATCTGTTGAGCAAATACTTTTTTAAAACTTGGTTTAGTGTGTCCAGAATGGAGATCTCTGCCAACAATTTGGTACACTTTTGACTATATTAAACAAAGAGACGTGAACGTTTTGCTTTGTCCTACAAAACACATCGATAAAACACAAAATTGCAGCCTCTTTCCTTTGGTCAGCAAAACCTAAGAAATTAATATTAGCAGTAGATAGTAAATTAGTATCCAACAAAGAAATTTTGTGTTCTACCGAAAAAACAACTAAATTTTGAAAAATTGTGTATCTTGAGCTGTTGTTGAGTTTCAATGGGTAACACAATAACAAACAAGAATGCTCGCTAATGTGAGTTCGCACATGATGTTCCGACCCGAGCTCATCTACACTTTTGACTTAATTGTCAACCAAATAAAGAGATAACAAAAATAGTTGTTTGAGTTTAAAAAATCGTTTAACAACCTAACAATTTCTTGAATTACATAAAGCCATGCCTCATCACAGCGCTGATAAGATCTGTCATTGAAAAAACTACGAGAAAAAAACAAACAACAAATAAAGCAAAAAGAAAAATTTCACGGCAAAAACTAAATATCTAAATTTGAACGCAACTAGTAATGCAATCGGATAAAAAACTAACTACACAAATTAACTTTGTCCATACTCTACAGCATATGGATTTTTTAAAAATAAGACTAGGTAACAAAGTCGTCTAAAGGAAATAATGAGGCGAAATTCAAAAGTCAATCGACATTTTTTTAAACCAAATAATCTCTAAAGTCTTAAAAATCCTTAACTTTTAACAAAAAAATTAATAATAAATTCACTAAACATTCACAGTGAAAACAATAGAACCTGTCGTTGGTTCGACTAAGCCATAGGAACGGACTATGGAAGCAGAAAAACTCAAAAAATTAAACAATTTGCGGAAACACAAACTATTGAAGTTATTAAAATCATTAGCTATTATCTGAATACTATGTATTCTTCCTTCTGTTTCTCTCCATTCAAACTAATTCAGCTACAATTATACTGAAAGATTAAAGAAAAAATTTGGGCCATATTTGAATTTAATTGGGATCTGTTATTACGCGAATGTGCTAAGAAAGAGAGAACGAAACACAAAAACACCACCAAAACATTTATTTAAACGAATATTGTCCACAAACAAAACATCAGTATATAATCAATTTTTTGAATACAAGAAACTAAATTGGACTTCTCAACGACGAGAATAAGTTACAAGTTGACGAAAAGAGCAACAATAACTGAAAAGTTTAAAAAATCATTGAAAATAAATATTATCTTAATTTTTAAAACTGTTTGCTATAAATTGACTGCCTCGGGTAACCTCAATCCTTGAATACTTAAATACAAGTTTCTGAGACTGGTAACCATTTTACGCCTACCTAGAAATTTAAAAAAATGACAAAACTGAAAATTCAAAAAAAATTGAGCGAGAAAAGTCTCGAAGACAATAAAATTAACTTTTCGGTCAAGACTTTTCTATTATCAGATAATTTTTAACAGCATGAGATTTGCTCATTGATTTGAATCTAAAAAATCAACAGATATGAACAAATACATTAAAACCACAAAATTTCTTCGTATTAACACGTTTATTGCCTTCCAATGAAAGCAATTATTTTCAATTGCTTTCAAGGGAAGGCAATAAAAGGGATCGATGGAAGCATAAAAGTTATGCCTCAGTAGCAAGACAAGGATGTTTGTCAACAACAATTCATGGATAACGTTAAAAAATTACAATAAGTCGTTGACTAAGAAAACAACAACAAATACAGGCATAAACAAAAGTTCAGCAGAAAAATGCGAGAAGAAAATATCGAAGCCATTTAAATCTAAGCTCTTCTTTGAAATTTTTAAATAGGGTCCAGTGAACTTTTTTTTAAGCCAATAAAAACTACCAATATTAGGATATTGTGATGAGATTTCAGAAGAACCAAAATCATATCCAAAAATTTTCCAAATATCCAAGAAATTAAAGAAAACTCGTGCATCCAATAGTTAGAAGATACGGCCGCAAACCTGTTGAACAAATTTTGCTGAAGTAGTAACGAAAGAGTTCCGGCAATTACTGAGACGTTCGTGCAGATCACGAAGACAAGTTCACGATTGGTTAATGTCGAAAAAATTATTTTCCAAAAATTTTTTTTGGAGTCCTTACAGTCAATAAATTTAATAGCTTTTAACAGAAGTCAAAAAATACGCTCCGCTCAGTTGTAACTCAATAAAAATTCAAGAGTGTTTGTCATAGATGTTTAATCATTAAGATATAACAATAGGTCTTATGACTGTGAAAACGACAACAAAGACAGGCAAGAACAAAAAAAATAGAAGAAAAGTGCGAAGCCATTTAATCCAAAATCTTTTTTATGAAAATTCTAACTATGCTTCCTTCAATGTCTTCTCAAAACCACTGAAAGCTATCAATATTAGTATTAGGTGATAAGATTTCAAAAGGAACCAAAAAAACAAAGATATACAAAAATTAAAACAAAATTTTTGAAATCTTGGTCGAAGTCATAAAAGCAAGACTTAGAAAAAAAACGTAACCAGAATAGTTTAGGTTGCAGTACAAAAAAGAAACGGGTTCCGGTCAATTTTGCGAATTTCTTACAGTTCGGGAAGGGAAGCCTAAAATTGGTCAATATTAAGAAAAATTTTCGAAAAATTTTTTTTAAAGCCTTTACAGAAATTAAGCTCAATAGCTTTCAACAGAAGACAATAAACTTGCTCATAAATAAACTGATAGAAAGAAAAAAAAATTTGTGATGCAAGGGTTATCAATAAGATATCACAATAAGTCTTATGATTGAAAACAACAACAAATGAAGGCAAAAAACAAAAAATTAGTAGAAATGTGTGAGAAGAAAGTGTCGAAGCCACTCAAACCATAAAGTTTTCTCTGAAAATTTTATCTATGATCCACTAAAAGTCTTCTGTAAACCAATGGGAGCTATCGATATTAGGATAATGTGATAAGATTTCAACAAGAATTAAAAATACGAAATTATCCAAAATTTTTTAAATTAATTTTGAAATCTTGTGGCGTCGAAGTCATAAAACCAATAGTTTGAAAATAAAACCGCTAAACAGATTATTTTGGTTGCAGTAAGAAGGAAGACAGTTCTGTCGGTACGGAGACTGACTTACAGTTCACAAAAATAAGTCTATGATCGGTTAATTAAAAAAAGTTTCGAAAAAGTGTTTAAAGTCTTAACAGCCATTAGCTGTCCAATCAAAGCACTAATTGGCTTCACTAATGCTCATTATGGAACCTATTGCACTTTTAGTCAACGAGTCGATGTCATAGGGCTCCAAAAATTTTGTAAAACCTCAAAAAACAAATCAAAATTTCATTAAAAATTACAAAAACTCAGAGTCGAAGCCAAAAAAAAACGTGCGATTCCGTTTGTGCATTAGGCTTCATTTGACTCTAAATCAGGTTTATCATTAACCTAGCATCGATATGAAAAATTACCAATTGTTAGGTGACCTAAAAATATGAAGTTTTCTAAAAAAAAACAGCTGTCAAATACAATTCGAATTTCATTTTTGATAGCAAGCCTCCCTATGAGACCAAAACTAATCTTTTTTTAGGAAAAAAAATCGATTCATTTTGAGGCGTGAAATGTAATTTTGAATTAAAATTTTTTATAGAAAATATCAAAATTTGAAGAAAAATTACACTAAAAGTGAACGAAATCATGCGAAATATCACGTGTTCACACAAAACTTCAACCCTCGATAACTCCTCGAAAAAAAATTTCAAATTCTATTCTGGACGAGCTGTTTAATAATATCACTCACATTTCTCTACGATGAATATATCGATCGGCCAAAATTGTCCGACCAAGAAAAAAACCCATTTGAGTATATAGTTCCTCCCCCCCCCCCCCCCCCCCCCCCCCCCCCACAAGTGGGGTCGGAACAACAATTCCAATATTTTGCATAACGATATTTAAATTAAAATAGCAATATAATTGAGCCTTGTCTTTCTCCTAATAGTAGGTGGATGTTGATTGTTTTGCAAAAAATATCAGTGCAAATAGACACTACTCAAGGGAGAACAAGCAGTAACGCAATTTTGCAGGAGATTGCTGCAACGCGAAAAGGAACTTTTTCTCGTAAATTCTGCAAAAAAAGGACGTAAAAGCTTTAGTTTGCAACTAAGGACATAAGAAACGCCTGTAATTTTAAAATATAAATTCTCGTCAGACAAGTTTTTAAATGCATTTTATGCAGCACCTTGTAATGGCCATATTTTAAAGTAGTACAGTTGCCCTATAATTCAAACACGAATATCAACTTTGTGATCACAAGGAATAATTTTTTCTACAATTTATATCCAAGTTCTCTAAAACAAATTACATTCAGATTTATTTTAAAAATGTTTATGAAAAACTTGTAGGTGGCCAAATGAAAACGGCTGAATCGTAGAAAATTTTTTGTAGATATTATTATATATCATTGAGGTAGGAAACTCAACAACGAATCATTTCATGAGATTCAAGCCCGCAATGATATTCACAACTCAATGTTACTTAAATTTGGTATACAATTATACAAAATATAAGTTTATATAATTTTATATATAATTATATAAATTATTTCTGATAATTCGTGTTATATAAATAGATGTAACTAATGCAAAGCAAAAATAAATGCTGTTAATCGTAAAATTGATGATAAAAAAATATCCAAATTTTTGCCAGTCAATCTTACATGGTGAATTTCTAACAATTCAATGACCGTGTTTGAACATCCCCTAGGCCATTGCTGAGAATTTGCCGCAAGTTTTATGTAACTAGTATTTGCATTTTGTTTTTTCCCCAAAAAATTTTAAATTTTACCTACTTAAAATGACAAATTCTCTTTTTGCAAATCGGTGCCAGCTGATTGGTTTAACGTAAGCTGACGACAAGTAGTTAACTAATTTCTGTCACACAAAAAGGAAAGCTGAAACCTTAATCAGTATGGTCGAGGCTAATGGCTATGTCAATTTTCAAGGTAAATTACAAAATTCTAAACAAAAACGTTTCACTAATTGGGGCAAATTAAACATTTCTTTTGAAACAATGATAACTTAATTTCTAAAATTTTCTTAGTTGAAATTTAGAACTAAGATAAAATTACAGACACTTGGCTCAATTTTGTATCTTGATTTCTTTTTCAATTTGTTTGATACTTTGAAATATTGAGTGAAATTGATTATTAATCAGAAAACAGCCAAACAACAAAAAAATAATGAAAACTACATGCTTTAACAGCAAAAACGGCGATGTCTGTTTGTCACTGAAATTTTGATAGGTAAAAGGTTTCATTGCAAGTAAACACAAAGCATTTCCGTTACACACACTAAAAATTCTGCCCTGAATTTATGCCAGATTCTCCAGAAAGTATTAGGACCCGATTGCTGTCAGAACGGCTGTTGTTTTAATAAAATTTTCACAAATGCTGAAAATTTTTAAAAAAAGTTTTGTAAAAGATCGATGAATTTGATACGTTCTTAGACTTTAACAATTTCATGCTACTAACTTTTTTGACGTTATGCGGTCATTAAATAAGAGATTTTTTTGAGCATTCTAGGAAATTGCTAACAGAACATATTTGATGAAGTTTACTATTTTTTTTCAATTACGATATCAAAAAATGCATAATAAGAAAAAAAGGAAAGAGATCGAATAGGTACGAACCATTCTTCAAAAAAGGTTTTTATTATCTGCTATTTTCTGATTTTCTTCTACGGTGGTTTTTCCTTCTTTTGATCTTTTTGTTAAAACAAACAGTTGCGTGCAATTTATTTCAGAAAACAAATGCTATCGATCAAAATCTCACTCTCAAACATTTTGTTTAGCTGCTGATGCCCAATTTTTTTTTGTGTTGAATGAAAAATGGAGTAGCTTCAAATATTGCGAAATAAAAAATGTTTCCAACTCTCTGGTTTCCTAAGTCCGTGAAAAAATGTTTGCCTCCAAGAAACACTTTTGAGAAAAGTTTTACCGAAATTTTTTAACCGAAAAAATAGAACTGCTTTAGTTTAAAACTCAAGCAGTTGTATGTTAAAAGATTAAAAATACATGGTTTTATCTGCAAGTTTAACAAATTTCTAGATAAATATCAAATCCGAAAAAGGCAGAAAATTCTCATATATTTTAGAAACAATCTTGGAATTATTTTTTAAAATGCGTGATGGATAAATATCGATTAATAATCAAATTACGAAAAAATAATTTAACTTGACTAACTAAAAAATAAAGAAATTCAGAGCAGCTACAAATGACTTTTTTCTTTACCTGCTGAAAAAGATAATAAGAAAATTCATTCTCTTTTTGAAATGATTCAATAACTACTTCGGCTTTAACCGAATTTTTTCTATAATTTACAAAAGTAGATAAAACAGTTTCTAGTTAAGCTTCAGAAAGGCTGGAGCTATCATTGAATTCTCAATTTTAGGAAGTACAAGCCAGAAAACCTTTCTGTAAAATTTTTGCACAAGGTATTATAATATCAATTGTGCTTAATTGGGAAAGCATTAGGAAAGCTGTTTTTCGCTATCTATTTTTGTCAGTTTTGTTGATTCGTTTTAGTGCACTGTTTTTGTCCTTGTTTAACATTCTTTTGAGCCATAGTAAATATATTTTACCTAATTAAACTAATTATAAAAAGCAACATACTTATTATGAATTTATAAAAATGTGCCAAATACATCAAATTCTTCAGATTTCCGTAGCTTTTTGGTACCATAGTGTTTTTTCCTCTTTTCAATAAGTTTTCCAATCCACTTGTCAAAAAAGCAGTGCTTTGTCCGTATTATTTGTGTTTCAATGCGAATGGTTCTGCAATTTCTATTTCAACAAAAAATGAAAAAAAATGATCTGATGCTTAAACTGAAGACCTAATTTTTTCACTTTAAGTACCATCATCAAGTGTTTTAGAGACAAAAGTGAGGCGGAGCTCCATATCCAGGTTAAAACCGTAGGGGATCCTTTCCTATTGATATTTCGGGTCTCTCCTATCAGGCTATATTTACATAAGGGGGCTATTCGTTAATAATTCTCGTTGAAAATGAGAAAAATTTGAATGGATGCTTAAGTTGAATATATGACTTCACTTTAAGTACCATCATCAAGTGTTTTAATTGGTTCACCTATTTTTCCCACGAATTTTTGTTTAGTGTCGAAAAAATTGTTTCCGTCTAATCTATTTTTTGCTAAATATCTCATCTCGCAACTATTACCTACCACCTCCTTCCATTACCTTAATCAAAGGTTTTCCCTTCTCCTCCTCTTCTTTTATGATCTTGCCAAAAAATCTGTATAAAAATCAGGCAAGACTTGGGAAAATTTAAATTAAAAAAAACAATAGTAGAACAAGAACAAGAAACTAAAATCAAACTACTTTTTGATGCCTCAAAATCAGAGGATTTGACTCCTGGTAGCTTTGACTTGGATTTCTTGTCTCGGCTCCTGGAACAAGTTTCAATTTCTACTTCTCCAGTGAAATGCACGTACTTCTCCAGTGAAATGCACGTCTCCAGTGAAATGCTTCTCCAGTGAAATGCACGTCTTGGGTGGGTTGGTTAATCAGTGTTGATCACATTCTAAGACTTGCCAAGTCTCGCCCAAGACTTTGCCAACCATAAAAACTAATAAGCAAAAATTTCAAAACGACAAAGTTTTAGAACAAGACATGATTTGTTCAGAATTTCACTATATGTACCTGAAAACAGATCGTGGGTTGTTGGTTTGATAAAAGAGAGTTAAGGGGAGTTGTAATGAGCAATTTTGGACGATTTCTCGGCTACTGTTTTTGCGTTCTCCCGACGCATTTTGTACAATTTCTCGTGTATTTTTCGCGTTTCTCGAGACGTGCCAAGAACTTACACAAGACGTGCCACGTCTAAAGATTGTCTTGATAAGAGCTCTATTACAGCACTGATCCAAGAAATGCAATAAGACTTTTTCAGTGCTGATTAAGACTTGACGTTCAGTCCAGGCTGTGAACTGATTCAACTAAAAAAGCGAAATTTGTAATTGAAATCACTAAATTTGTGTTTAATGTTTTGCAAATTTGAAGCTGTCCCCTTTTCTTCAAGGGCTCAATTTTTATTTATAACCCTTTTTCTAAATGAACCCTGAAAACAGGGAATAGAGGAATCAGGGATTATAAAATCAAAAAGCGCACAGACTTGTTAAACGTTTGATGAAAGCTTGACTTTTGATTACCGCTAAAATTGGGCAGAGCCCTCATTTTATTTTTGACTTCTTCTGACGCGGGTCAACAATAACGATTAATTGAAACTCCTAGAATTGGACAAAATTGAACAACATGGATTGCAAAGCTCTGAAAAGGTAACTTTTCATCTTTTATAATCAAAACATCTTAAACAGCTCAACTTCTCTTGTCAGAATGTGGTTCAATTTTAAAACAATGTACTCGCTGCTGATACCTTTCATCCACTTTTGAAAAATATTTTGAAGACGCGTTAAAGGATTTCATTTTTAATCATTATGAAAAAGTTGCTCATAATAAAACTTGAGCATAACATATTTTTTAAATGAGAGCCAAAATGTACATCTGAAATCCTCTATTGGGTAATTACTTTTACTATAAAACAAAAAATACCCGATGATTGGGCACTTTTTATGAATTTGTAAGTTAACCGAACGGTTACACTTCTTAGTTTACGTTTCCTTCAAAGAAAAGCTGTTCGAATTCAATCTCAGTTATGAGTTCTTGAGTAAGAAATTGACAAAAAACGTAAGAAATCTTAAGAAAACGTAGGAAAGTTAAGAGGAATGCTGAGAACATTCGGTTCAAAGCACTAGTCGGCAACTTTCAGCCGAAAAGGAGACCTCGATATCCAGGTTGAAACGGTAGAAGCTCCGTTGCTATTGATTTTTCGGGTCTTTCTTGTTATAGCCCCCTATTATGCTATATTTACATGGGGGCGGGGGCGGGGGCTATTCGTTATATGACTAGTAAGCTGATGGTGGGGTATAATGGGAAAGGCCAAATTTTTTTACGTATATAATATGTCATGATAAGCGTCTGGCTTCTAGAACATTCTCAGCGCAATCAGCTCTTCTATTGGCTGCCTGTGTCTTCCAATCAGCGAGGAGCAGTATTGAGTCGGCCTCTCTCAAGGGACACAACAGTCACAGGAAAGCTGCTGGACTGCAAGAACTGAGCTGGGACAGCCAATTGGGTAATCAAAAAAGCACTCTCAGACTCAGACGTTCTTGAGATCGCATCATTTTTTAATAGCCGCCCTCATCTTCTCAGCCGGCTATTATTGCGCTCGTATTTTTTTTACAATTAAAAGAATTTGAATTGTATTGGGGCGCTGTCTTTTTTTTTAAGATCTGTTCACACATTTTCATGATTTTTGAAGTCAAATTGGAGTGGTGATTTTGGTCACGCCGAAACAGGAAATGGAGCGAAAAAGCGAGTGGTTTTGCGGCGTGAAATTTTTTCGCTCTAATTTTAAAGTAGAGTGAGAAAACGGTGTTTGAACAAAAATTAGCTTTCTCGCTAGTGGTTTTTTGTTCACATGCGGCAGTTTCACTTTGATTTTTACTGTTTTTTCGATTTTTTGGTTCGGACTTTTTTCTAAATGGTTTTTCCAATTCATTAATAGTTCATTCTAGGCCTAGTTTTTTGTATGAACCAAATTTCCTTTTCTCGCTAATGATTTTTTTTCTTGACATGCGACATTTTGACATTGATTTTCTGTTTTTTTTTTAAATTTTTTTATCTGATTTTTTAAAAATGGTTCTTCCAATTCGCTCATAGTCCTTTTTAGGTCTAGATGTTTGTTTATTCAATGAAACTTCTTTGAATTGTTCGTCAGGACTTGTCCTGCTATGTTTTTTTTTAAGATCTGTTCACACATTTTCATGATTTTTGAAGTCAAATTGGAGTAGTGATTTTGGTCACGCCGAAACAGGAAACGGAGCGAAAAAGCGAGTGGTTTTGCGGTGTGAATTTTTTTCGCTCTAATTTTAAAGTAGAGTGAGAAAACGGTGTTTGAACAAAAATTCGCTTTCTCGCTAGTGGTTTTTTGTTCACATGCGGCAATTTCACTCTGATTTTTACTGTTTTCCGGTTTTTTGGATCGGATTTTTTTTCTAAATGGTTTTCCCAATCCATTCACAGCTTATTCTAGGCCTAGTTTTTTGTTTGAATTAAATTTTCATTTCTCGCTAGTGGTTTTTTTGTTCACATGCGACTTTTTGACATTGATTTTTCTGGTTTTTTTTATTATTTTTTTGTCTGATTTTTTTACAAATATTTTTCTCAATTCACTCATAGTCCATTCAAGGTCTAGTTTTTCTGTTCAATCAATGAAAATTCTTTGAATTGTACGTCAGGACTTGTCCTGCTATGTTTTTTTTACTTCGTCAAACTTTTTTTCGCTTTACCATTTTGCCGCTTTTTCGACATTTTGCGTGAAATCTTTTTGACTTCTCTAGGCTAGTTTCTCTCTTCTCTCATTCTGCTAAAAGTGAATTGGAACATCAGTTGCTAAGCAAAGAAATTCAAAATGAACAGAGTCGGTATAAAAAATTGAAGTCAGAAATAGAAACGGGATAAACCCATAAAGCCCAATTTTAGATGCCCGCTATTTGAACGTCGTTCCTATAAGTCCTAGTTACCACCTCTAATGCTTATTGGTGTTGATAGTAGCCCCTGTAGCCTCTCTCTAAGAAACAGAAGTATGTTCAACTACGAAATGCCATCAAAATAAATCGGACTTAAAAAATATTTTTGTACAAAAATCTTTTTTTTTTAATATATTCTATTCGTTCAATCCCAATCATGCTTATTGGAATCAACGGCGGCTGTTTTCCGGCAATCTGCCGGGTATGTTTGATAATTGTGAATATTATGGTCAGTGTGTGGCAGCTCGTTTGTCTTAGCAGAAAAATTTGCTCTGGTGATAGAAAAAATAAAAAACAATTTATTACGCAAAGTTGAACGCATAATTGTCTGTTTTCCAGTTCACATTTGATTTTAATAACCAAATAATTTATGCGACTGGCAATGATTGAGCTCAATATAGGGAAGATCAGGTATTATGTTCAATCCTTTAACACTTTATTAATGTAACTATCTCGTACTTTATACTCGATTCCCAATTATTATGCTATGGTAATACATGGTACAACAAGGGAGCTTGTTAACTGCAAACTCAAAGCAGACTTATAAGGTCTGTCAAAAAGTTGAATTTAACAAACGCTTCAAAAATCATCGAACAAAGTTCAAAAGTCAAAGTTACAATTTAAAACATGAATGAAAAATGAGATGAAGCATTTAGGTAAATTAAGCAAAGTCTGAAAACTGATAATGCCTTTGAACAAACCGAAGAAGACATATTCTAAGAGCTGTCAGACTGAAATTTCGAAATCGTTCTATAACAGTAGATGAGATTAATTTATTTCAAAACCATTATATTAGAAATTTTTAATTGCTCTCAAACGAAGTTTGTAGCAATTATATTAGTCCGGTCGGTCTTTGTCTTATGCAATTTTTCGCTTAACCGATTTTTCGTCTGACGCTTTTGACTTTTCGTCCTCAAAGACGGGATAAACAGGTAACGCCCAGCGGGCATTAAGTGCTCTTAGAGCTTTTCAGCTCTATTTCAGCTCAAACTGTTTTGGAGCCTTATACTTATGGTGTGAAGGGAGGTTTTTACAGGTTGAAGACACCGCACTGTTGCCCCCCACCCCACTGATGGCCAAACCCTCCCTCTCCTTCAGCCCCGGTTGAACCTCCCTCCCCGTGGCTACGATCGAAAAACGATCGCTAAAAACACGCAAAATTATACTGATTTTCACAATTTTTTTCAAGCTTTTTGAAAAATTTCAGATTTTGTTTGCTCTAGGTGCCACAGAACCACCTCTAGGGTTTTACAATAAGTCACTGCAAAGTTTCCAGTGGTGTGGAATGATTACAACATTTTAATATTACAAATTGTAGCATTTTTGTTTTGACAAAAATCGAAAATTTTTTCATTTTTTCTGACATTATTTTTCATTTTTAACGTCTTTCCAGACGCAGGGGACAGAAAACGCCCCGAAGAGTTTTATAATAAAATAATGAAAAAAACTTCATTTGCTATGGAATAGCTTTCAGTTTTTATATCAAAATTTTAGCAAAATTTTATAAAACTTGCGTTTTTTTTTCAATTTTTTTTCGAAAATTTTTGTTAGTTTTCAGGTTTTTCCTATCTCAAGAGCCGAGGAACCTCTTCTGGTGTTTGACAATAGTTCACTGTGTAGTTTCTTAATGTAACGGAATAATTTTCAAGATTTCAACACCACGAATTTTTGCATTTTTTTGAACAAAACTTGCAATTTTTCATTTTTCATTCAATGTTTTTTTTTTGATATTTTCATTATTTAAGTTTCCCAGCATATCAAAAAATCTCCATTAGGATTTCATAAGAAGTTACTGAAAATATTTTTTGAGCAAGGATTGATGTCAACATTTATCACCGATCAAAGTTTGACCGATCGATATATTCATCATACAGAGTTGTGAGTGTTATCATTAGAAAGCCCCTCCAGCGTAGAATACGAAATTAAAAAGATTTTTTTTTGAAATTCGTATTTTACAGGGAGTTATCGAGGTTTGAAATTTTGTGAATAGTAGACAAATTTTTGTTGTTTTTATTCACATTTTCATGAAGTTCGCCTAAAATTTTGTCAATTTTGCTAAAATTGAAAATTGTTTACAATAGTACTGTTTATTTTGTTTTTTGAGACAAAAAAGTTTTGTTGACTAATTTGATTTAATTTATCCGGCTAAAATTTTGGCTACGTATTTCAAAATTAAGCCTTATTCATCGAAAATTGTCCGAAATAAGCTTCTTTAGTCCATTTTGAATAAATTTGCCTGATGTGCACACTCCAAAAACAACAAACTCAATCTTTGTAAACTAGAAAGGGAGCTAGCTTTACTTCCAATTCCATTGAGAGTAGTCTAAAATTGAAGTTTTTCAATTTTTATTAGCTCTAGGTGTCATAAAACCACCTATACAGTTTTATAATATGTTACTGCATAGTTTCCAGTGGTTGTGGAATGGTTAAAACATTTTTTTTTATCACAAATTTTAGCATTTTTTTGACAAAAAGTGTTTTTTTTTCAGTTTTTCTGACATTATTTTTCATTATTCACGTCTTTCCAGACGCAGGGAACAGAAAACGCGCCGAAGGGTTTGACTATAAAATAATGAAAAAAACTTCATTTGCAATGGAATGGCTTTCAATTTTTTATATGACAACTTTTAGAAAAATTTTACAAAACTTGCGGTTTTCATCATTTTTTTTCAAAAATTTTTTGTTATTTTTCAAGTTTTTCCAGCCTCAAGAGCTGAGGAATCTCCTCTAGTCTTTGACAATAGGTTACTATAGTTTCTTAATGTAATGGAATGTTTTTCAAGATTTCAACACCACGAGTTTTTGCATATTTTGAACGAAACTTGCATTTTTTCATTTCCTCCAATGTTTTTTTTGATATATTCATTTTTTAGGTTTCCCAGCCTACCAAAAAATCTCCGTTAGTCTTTCATATTAAGTTACAGGAAATTATTTTTGGAGCACGTATTAGTTTCAGCTTTTATCAAAAATTTTAACAGTTTTTGTGCAACTTGCTATTTTCCAGTTTTTTTGAAATTTTTTTAGTCAGTTTTTAAGTTTCTCAAAACCCAAGAGCCACATAATCTCCTCTAGGGATTGATTATAGGTTACTGCGTAGCTTTTTGATGTAATGGTATGTTTTCAATTTTTTATTATCCGCAATTTTAAAAAATATGTGCAGTTTTTTCATGTTTTTTTGAATCTTTTTTGAATTTTTTATATTTTTTACGGCACCGTGGTCCTAGAAATCTCCTCCAAGGCTTAATGATAAGCTGTTTCTTTTTATTATTTCTTGATTTGTTATCAATATTTTAATGACTCCAGTTTTATCAATTTTTTGATAAAATTCAATTGTTCCGGCCCTCTTGAGGGTGGAGGAATTATATACTCAAATGGCCTTTTTTGTGCAGTTAATTTTGCTGATCGATGTTTTCATAAAACAGAGTTGCGAGTGGTATCATTATAAAGCCCCTCCAACGTAAAATATAAAATTAAAAAGATTTTTTTGAAATTCGTATTTTACAGGGAGTTATCGAGGTTTGAAATTTTGTGAATAATATACAAATTTTTGTTTTTTTATTCACATTTTCATGAATTTCGCCTAAAATTTTGTCAATTTTGCTAAAATTGAAAATTGTTTACAATAGTACTGTTTATTTTGTTTTTTGAGACAAAAAAGTTTTGTTGACTAATTTGATTTAATTTATCCGGCTAAAATTTTGGCTACGTATTTCAAAATTAAGCCTTATTCATCGAAAATTGTCCGAAATAAGCTTCTTTAGTCCATTTTGAATAAATTTGCCTGATGTGCACACTCCAAAAACAACAAACTCAATCTTTGTAAACTAGAAAGGGAGCTAGCCTTACTTCCAATTCCATTGAGAGTAGTCTAAAATTGAAGTTTTTCAATTTTTATTAGCTCTAGGTGTCATAAAACCACCTATACAGTTTTATAATATGTTACTGCATAGTTTCCAGTGGTTGTGGAATGGTTAAAACATTTTTTTTTATCACAAATTTTAGCAATTTTTTGACAAAAAGTGTTTTTTTCAGTTTTTCTGACATTATTTTTCATTATTCACGTCTTTCCAGACGCAGGGAACAGAAAACGCGCCGAAGGGTTTGACTATAAAATAATGAAAAAAACTTCATTTGCAATGGAATGGCTTTCAATTTTTTATATGACAACTTTTAGAAAAATTTTACAAAACTTGCGGTTTTCATCATTTTTTTTCAAAAATTTATTGTTATTTTTCAAGTTTTTCCAGCCTCAAGAGCTGAGGAATCTCCTCTAGTCTTTGACAATAGGTTACTATAGTTTCTTAATGTAATGGAATGTTTTTCAAGATTTCAACACCACGAGTTTTTGCATATTTTGAACGAAACTTGCATTTTTTCATTTCTTCCAATGTTTTTTTGATATATTCATTTTTTAGGTTTCCCAGCCTACCAAAAAATCTCCGTTAGTCTTTCATATTAAGTTACAGGAAATTATTTTTGGAGCACGAATTAGTTTCAGCTTTTATCAAAAATTTTAACAGTTTTTGTGCAACTTGCTATTTTCCAGTTTTTTTGAAATTTTTTTAGTCAGTTTTTAAGTTTCTCAAAACCCAAGAGCCACATAATCTCCTCTAGGGATTGATTATTGGTTACTGCGTAGCTTTTTGATGAAATGGTATGTTTTCAATTTTTTATTATCCGCAATTTTAAAAAATATGTGCAGTTTTTTCATGTTTTTTTGAATCTTTTTTGAATTTTTTATATTTTTTACGGCACCGTGGTCCTAGAAATCTCCTCCAAGGCTTGATGATAAGCTGTTTCTTTTTATTATTTCTTGATTTGTTATCAATATTTTAATGACTCCAGTTTTATCAATTTTTTGATAAAATTCAATTGTTCCGGCCCTCTTGAGGGTGGAGGAATTATATACTCAAATGGCCTTTTTTGTGCAGTTAATTTTGCTGATCGATGTTTTCATAAAACAGAGTTGTGAGTGGTATCATTATAAAGCCCCTCCAACGTAAAATATAAAATTAAAAAGATTTTTTTGAAATTCGTATTTTACAGGGAGTTATCGAGGTTTGAAATTTTGTGAATAATATACAAATTTTTGTTTTTTTTATTCACATTTTCATGAATTTCGCCTAAAATTTTGTCAATTTTGCTAAAATTGAAAATTGTTTACAATAGTACTGTTTATTTTGTTTTTTGAGACAAAAAAGTTTTGTTGACTAATTTGATTTAATTTTTCCGGCTAAAATTTTGGCTACGTATTTCAAAATTAAGCCTTATTCA
Organism: Convolutriloba macropyga; assembly: GCF_964194025.1. Taxonomy (NCBI): domain Eukaryota; kingdom Metazoa; phylum Xenacoelomorpha; order Acoela; family Convolutidae; genus Convolutriloba; species Convolutriloba macropyga. Next base: position 29,287,886 of record NC_134471.1, read on the forward strand.
TCGAAAATTGTCCGAAATAAGCTTCTTTAGTCCATTTTGAATAAATTTGCCTGATGTGCACACCCCAAAAACAACAAAATTAATATTTGTAAACCAGAAACGGAGCTAGTTTTACTTCCAATTCCATTGAGAGTGGTCTAAAATTAAAATTTTGCCGTTTTTCGCTATCATTGATCTATGATTATCAGAAACGCAGCCTTGATTTTTAATCTTTTAACTAACTATTTATATAGAGCTAAAGCATTCAAAACAATTGAGTTTTGTAAATGGACAACCAGTGATAGCGAGGCTGGTTGTGGTCCAATCTTGGACTGTTACGATCGAAAAAATAGTTCTGATTGTAATCAGTCTTTTTTTAAAATAAAATCGAGTTTTTTTATGGTAATTAATGAACAGAACAATTCACACAACAGCTCACTGTTGATAGGTCCAAAAAGTTCCTAAACAGCTCCAATTTTTTTGTATTGCTTTCTGTACTCAAAAGATTTTGGTCGTTTTGACTATTAAAAATGTTTTATTTTAATTAAACAGTTGCTTTTTGCCACTATTTATCTCTTAATTTGGTCAGCTTGTGGCTTAGTGTCAGCAAAGAAAGAAAGCTTCTTCTTCCTCTTCTTCTCATGAATTTAAATGAATTTTTTTTGATGCTTTATGCGTTAAGTTTTGGTTGTTTGGCTTCGATACTACCAGATTTCACAATTTTTTTTGGTTGTTAGGTTTTGGCCAGTTTTTCACGTTTTTTTTTTCTCGTTTTGTCACATTATCACATTAATGATAGTTCACAAATAAAATTATTGGCGCTCAAAAAAAGTCACAATTGAGCATATAAAAGAATTGAAAGACATAGATTATGCTTTTAACGGCTTCGACACCCCTTTCTCAAAGAATTTATTTGATTTTTTTTTACAATTGTCATCAACTGTTGTTTTTACTTTGACTTTGTTGTCGTATGAAAATAGCTGGATAATGACAACACTCATGGGCAATCTATGAAGTAATAAATGAGCCTGTATTCTGATATGAGTATATAAATGATGGCTTTGAAGACTTTGAAAACAAATATTATCAAAAATAAAAAAACTCTTTTTAACGTTGTTTAATTTCGCATTTTTGTCTTTGTTTCCTAGTGTCGTTAATTACAAGTCACATATAACAAACTTGTTGCTGAGGGAAGGTGCAGGTTTCAAAAACTAAAAGATTTTTTTAAGATTTCGTTATGAATTAACTGGCTTCGAAAGAATTTGTTTTGAATCTACTGGGTTCGACAGGGATTTTTCGCTCAAAAAGTAAACTAATTTTTGAATTTTTGCCGATAATAAATGTACTTTTTCCAGATTTAAAACATATTCTGAAAAGTTACACGTCTCAAGCGCTTCTCTTGGACAAATAGACGAACCTATTTTGTTATTCCATTCTGCAGCTATTGGCTTTTATGAATTTGAAAATAATTGTTTTCGAAAAAGTAAAAACAAAAGTGTTAATTTTTTTGCTCTTTTTTGTTCTACTTGTTACCTATTCTCACTAATGAGACCCCGCTAAACCTCTTTTGGGCGATTGCGGAAGGCTCGATTAAACATATTTTGGGGGGCAAAATATCGCTTTAATGCTTCGACAGTGTTTTCTTGGAAGTTTCAATCGAATTTTTGTTGTTGTCTCTGTTTGTTGTTCTTTTCAGGTCTTAAGGCCCTGCTATGGAAGCGTATGTGATCATAAACATATTGGATGTTTCCAATTGCCATCTAATGGTTTTCCTTACATTAAAATTAATTGTTTTTAGTAATAAAGCATTTTTTATCTTTGCTGTTTTTTTGTTCTTTTTTGTCTAAAGGTTACCGAGTCTTTTTATAGAATGGTGATCTATCTTTTCTAGAAAAGTTCAAGTTATTTTGTTTAGTTTCAGTTTTATCCGACGCTTTCTTGAGCGTCTGTAGGGTTTTTTAAATGGAAATTAAGTTTTGGATGCAATTATTGTTTGTTGTTTTTGTTGATTGATTTTGTTGTTCGTCTTGATTTGCTTTCTTAATAATGGCTGATCTCATCAATATAATGCTGCATTTTTGCTCAACTGAGTTATTTTCATTTGAGGCGATCTTTGTTCACACACATTTTTTTTGAAAAATATTTGAATTTTTGGGGTTTTATCTGTTCTTAGTTGGTAGAAATTTATGCCAAAAATGTAGTTGAGCGGGGTCGGAACTTGATGTGCGAAAGCACATTACCAAGCCTCCTCGTTTTTCAAAATTTCTAAAAACTATTATCACGTTCCTAGTGTATGGATATTTATGAGCAAGTGGGACTATTTAAAGCTTGAAATAGTGATGATGGATAGTCTCTTGAGACATTGAAATGGGTTTGAGGATTTTATTATCTTGAATTTTAGCAAAACTTTGTTAAAATTTGCAATTGTTTTCAAAATTTTTGATTATTTTTGTCTTTTTCTGAGTTAACAATCATCACTGGCCAACAAACTTTTTCATGTCTTGCAGATGGGTTTTTTGACACAACTCCAGAGACAAAAAATGGCTTTGAACATTTTCACTGAGAAATCTGAAAACTTTTCGTTTAAATTTTGCCTTTTTCTTTTTTCTATATTATTTAAGTTTTAACAAGGCTAGAAAACTAGAAGTTGTGGAGTCCAATCTCATTATGAAAAACATTCCGAGTTCACTCTCGCTCTCTTTGTTTACCATGGCTAGCTACTGACGAAACCAATCGCTCGCCGGTCGTTTGAGAGCAATTCGCCCGACGCTAGTCGGTTATGTTTTTTTTACTGGCTCTGGCTTAAATTACTGATATGTTGAGAAAATATTTACGTCTTAGAAGTTGATAAAATTGTCTTCAGCAAGCTTTGCTCTTCTTTTGCTTTTCACTTTGCCATAGTTGTAATTTTTTTCGGCATCTACGTACACAGCAATTGCTAGCTTAAGAAGTCTTATAAAAGAATTATCGTTACATGAGTATGACTCTTTTTTTAAAAAAAGTTTTGGTTAGGCGCCGATTTTGCATTTCAGCTGAGGAACACGCATCTTCAACAACTATTTCACGTACTCTTGGTCGTGACAACGGGCAGTTTGAGGCCTGGAGTTTGTTGTTTCTGTCGTTTTAGGAAGATTTGACCATCTTTCCTAAGATCCGAGGCGTGTGTTTCAACCATTTTATCTGTTGACTTCTTTCTTTGATTATCGTATCGACCTTCTGCTCTCTAATTCCGAAATTGAATATCGATATTTTTACGTGCACTCTAGCCTGACCAAGATCGAGATTTTTCGACGACGTATCTGTAGACTACATAATGGTTCCATGGGCTAACAATTCAAAATATCATCCAAGTTCTTTTTAGATCTTTTTTGGTTTTTTTTACTGGCATTGCAATATATACTGGTCTTTTAACTTTCATCCTGTTGGCAAGCTCTTTAGCTGTTTTTGTTTAAGCACCAATTGAGCCCACCCAGCTCAATTTTTTTATTATGCCTTAATACTGCGTCCTCTATTGATTCACTTTTGTCAGCACTTTTATCAGTGCTTTAGTTTACGTTATTCCACAATTCAACACGAAATAAATGTGTTTCGAATAGATTTATATTTTAACTCCCTCAAAATTTTGCTTTAGTTGATTGCTATTACAAAATGAGCCGGGTCAATATAAACGCCTTGTTTCTTGTTTTATATATGTGGATAAAATTTCCATCTTAATGACCAAAGAGTGGACATTTGTGCAAAAAGTACACTAACTATATTATTTAGTGGCCGTAGGTAAAAAGTTAGAGGGAATGCTTAAAAAGTTATTTGTGAGAGAAGCCAAAAAACAAATGATTTATTCCTCTAAAAGCAGTCCTTCTATTGAGGTAGTTTTATCAGTAAAGCAAAAGTGAATTCGATGTATCAGTTCCCCTTTTTATAGTTGAAGACCAAATTGAAGAAGCTAATTACGTAACTTATGGAACTTAATTACGTAGTTTGAGGAATCTAATTTTGGAAATCGCGAAATTTAATAAAACAAACTGTCGAAAATAACTAATCAAATCGTGAAGTCTAATTACATTTGCATGTGAAATACGCTTACAGTATTCCGTCATTGTAATCTACAAAACATTTTTCAGGAAAACACTGAAGTGATCCCCTCAAAAAATTCTTGAGCCAATATATCGAATGTAAGTGTATTCCGCAGATCGAATGCTTTAAGATTACATATAGAAACCTTTTGCACAAATCGGTCAATTATATAACATAACCGACTAAAGTCGGGCAAAATGCTCTCAAACGACCGGTGAGCGGTTGGCTCTGTCAACAACTAGCCACGGTTTAGTGTCTTTAGGGTGCTACCTCCTAATCCCGTTTCTGAATACGAAAATCAAGTGAGTCAGACGAAAAATTGGACAAGCGAAAAGTTGCATAGAAAAACAAACAGGGTTATTATATTTGCCAAAATTTGCTTTGGAGAGCAATTAACAATGGTTTCCTAAAAAGTGCCTGTTAGACAATTTATGATTAAAAAACATATTTCAACTATACCTCATTGATAATGAGGATCACAGATGGTGACAATACGTCACATAACAGCAGCTGAAGTGCGGAATCAACAAAGAGAGAGAAAGAGAGAGAGAGAGAGAGTGATGATCGAGAAAGAGAAGGAAAGGAACCCCAACCGAAAGAGGAAGATGGAGACATACCAATATCTTCCATGATTGGATTCGACACTGCAACTTCTAATTTTCCAGCCTTGCTAATAAAAAAATCATATAGAAAAAAATTGAAAAAGACAAAATTAAAAGAAAGTTTTGAACTCCACATTACAAATATCAAAACCATTTTTGCCTCAAAAGTTCGGTCAATTAACCCATCTCTGAGACTTGGAAAGCTTCTTTGGCCAGTAATGGTCGTTAAACTCAGAAAAGGACAAAAAAATTTTAAAAAAATTGGAAAAATTTTTTACAAAATCTTGCTAAAATTCAAGACATTTGAATTTTGAGAACCATTTTATTGTCTCAAGAGACTATCCAGTATCCCTGTTTTAAGCCGGAAATAGTTTCACTGGCTCATAAAGAGCCACAGGCTTGGAAAAAATATTTCCAAAAAATTGAAAAGTTTAAATCTTATCCAAATATTACTGAAAATGGAGTCATAAATAATGTTGATCACAATATCATTAACTCTAAAAACTATGCAACAGCTTAATATCATACCTTGGAGGAGGTCCCAGGGCCTCTGTTGTCGGAAAGAATTCAAAAACATGAAAAAATAGCAAATATTTTTAAAAATTGCTCAAATTCGTGACATTAAAATCTTGAAGAACATTCCATTACATCTATAAACTATACAGTAACATATTGCCATTTCCTACAAGAAATTTTGTGGCCCTCGAAGCTTGATAAACCTAAAAAACAACAGAAAAGATTAAAAAAATTTAAAAATGAATTATAAGTTTAAAAATAAAATCGCTAAAACTTGATATTAAAAAGTCGAAAATTAATCCATGACCAACAAAAATTTTTCTATAAATTATTATCAAACCCAAACGGAGGCTTGTTTGACCCTTGAGTATTATAAAATCTGAATAATTACTATAAATGTTTAAAATATATGGAAAAAAATGGCCAAAAACATCAAAAATTTGCAAAAATTTGTGTTGTTAAAATATTGCAAGACATTTTGTTTAATCTAAAAGTTATTCATAGACCTATTTCCGAACCCTAGAGGAGATTCCTTGACTCTCAAGGCTGAAAAATCTAAAAGATGACAAAAAGTTAAAAAAAAACTGGAAAAAGCAAGTTTTTTCAGAAAATTAATAAAATTTTGACATTAAAAAGTTGAAAAACTATTCCATCACCATTAAAACATTGTCAGTAACTTATTATCGAACCCCATAGGATGTTTTCTGGCCTCTGGATCTAGAAAGACCTGAATAGCAAAAAAATGTCAAAAAATTTGAAATAATTGCACGTTTTGTCAAAAAATTGCTAAAATTAGTGATGTTAAAATGTTGAAACCATTCTATTACCACTAGAAACAATGCACTAACCTATTATCAAACCCTGGAGGAGGTTCCTTGACACCTAGGGCTGATAAAAAACAAAGATATCAAAAATTTTCAAAAAGCTTGAAAAAAATTGCAAAATAGTATAAATTTGCGTTTTTAGCAAGCGGTTGTTCGTCAGTAGCTAACCACGGGAGGGGGAGGGGGGAGGTGCACCCGGGGTTGATTGGGTGGCAACACTGGGGCGGGGGGTAACAGCGCGGAGGGAGGGGGGGGGTTGGGCAATATGGGGGGTGAAGAGTCTTCAACCTCTAAGAACCGCCCTTCACACCATAAGTATGAGTCTCCAAAACAGTTTGAGCTGAAATAGAGCTGAAAAGCTCCAAGAGCACTTAATGCCCGCTGGGCGTTACCTGTTTATCCCGTTTATGAGGTCGAAAAGTCAAAAGCATCAGCCGAAAAATCGGTCAAGCGAAAAATTGCATAAAAAGACCGACAGGACTAATATAATTGCTACAAACTTCGTTTGAGAGCAATTAATAAGATCAGGACAGATTAAAGGTAATGTTAATATGATTTCAAGTGGGATTTAAAATTAAATATGAGTTGCAGTTGGAAAACGTCTGGAACTCCGGAATTTGATCACTCAATTTTCTTATAGTGACGCGAATTTCTGATTAGTAGTGGTTTCGAAAGCAAACAACCTTGAACTTAAAATATCAATAAAACCTAAAGCAATATAATTCAGACTAAAATTAGTAGTAGAAGTGTACTGATCAGAGCAGACTTCAAGGCATGTGGAAAAATTCAGTTGGCGATGTTCTGGAGCAAACATTCTATTATATTTATCGCGCAATGTTTGTTCAGTGCTTTGATTAGATTTATATTTTGCTGCTCTCGAAAATTTGTATTAGTTGACTACTATTGCAAAACGAGCCTGGTCATTATAAACAGCCCGTTTCTTGTTATTTATATATATATATATATATATATATATATATATATATATATATATATATATATATATATATTTGTAGATAAATTTTCTATCTTAGTTGACCATAGAGGGGACATTTGTGCAAGAAGGAAACTAATATATAGTCGTCGTAAGTAAAAATCTAGAGCGGATGTTTAGAGGGACACTTTTGAGAAAAACCAGAGAAACAATTGATTTATTCATCTAAATGTAGTCTCTGCATCTATTGAAGAAGTTTTGATGCAGTTTTTCCAATAAAGCACAAGTAATTTTGATGTATCTATTCTGTTTTTGTTAGTTGTAGACGAAATTGTGGAATCTAGCTACGCAAACTATGGAATCTAATTGCGCAGTTCGTAGAATCTATTTTTGCAAATCACGGATTTTAATTAAGCAAATTGTTAACTCCTCTAAATCAAATCGTGAAGTCTAATTATATTTTCCTGTGAAATACACTTACACTAACCCGTCAGTGTATTCCCCAAAATAATTTTATGTAAAATGCTGACTTAATCAACTCAAAACTTTGCAATCTAAGCCATTTTACCGAGCGTAAGTGTATTCGACGGAACGATTGTTTTAAGATTGCACGTGGAATCCACTTGCACAAATCGGTCAAGTAAGCCCAATTTGGGGGTCTGTACTGACAAGTAATGACTGAGATTTTTTGCTGCAAGATATCAGTCGATTATTTTCTCATTTAAACAGCTCAGCTTGAAGTCGCAGACTCTTATTATATCAAATTTGAGCTCCGTGATGGGTTGTTTACGTTCCATTGAATACACACTGATTGCTGGAGTGTTCAATATTCTAAAACAATAGACTGTTAGGAAATCAGATCAGAGCAAATAAAAATTTATATTTAGTGTGATCAAATATGATTTAAAATGCGAGAAAGTGGAACTCTGAACTTGATCACAAAATATTCTTATAGTGAAGAGAATCTCTTTTCAGAAGTGGTTTCGGATGCACAGCCTCGAAATTAATGTATCAATAAAACCTAAATCTAATTCAGACAAAAATTATCAGTAGAATATACTGATCAGAGTAGGCTTCGAGAGCACGTGGAGTGGAGCCCACGAAAAGTTTCGAGTACACAAAAGTCGGATCAGAACTCAATCTGGAACTTTTCAAAACCCTCTTTCCTTAAGTCCTAGAAGCACTACTTCAAAACCTGAAAATGATATAAATTCGACTAAAAAATCAAAATGAGAAGCTTAATCAACTGACTGAAAGGGCTGTAAAGTAAATTTTTCTTTCAGAAGCTCGGGATAAAGATTAACATCGTTCTGAATAAAAAGGCTCATATGACAAAGTATGTTTGGATCTATATTTTCCGGACCCCCACTTCAGATACAGTACGGGGGTGCAACACACAATAGATTCATATATTTTGTAATTATGGCTTTTTTATGATCCTAATATCTTCTGTAAACGAGTCAAGTTATTTGTTTTCTGATGATAGAAAGATAAGAATTTAATTGTTCCGACCCACTTGTGGGGGGAGGAACTATATAATCAAATGGGTTTTTTTTTGTTCAGTCAATTTTGGCCGATCGATATATTCATCGTAGAGAAATGTGAGTGGTATCATTAAAAAGCTCATCCAGCGTAGAATTCAAAATTAAAAAGATTTTTTTGAATTTCGTTTTTTTTTTCGAGGAGTTATCGAGGATTGAAGTTTTGTGTGAACACGGGATATTTGGCATGATTTTGTTCACTTTTAGTGTAATTTCTCTTCAAATTAAGATATTTTCTATAAATAATAGTATTTCAAAATTACATTTCAAGCCATAAAATGAACAAATTGTGTGTTCTTAATAGACTGAAGGCGATAAAACGACTAATTCTGGTCTCATAGTGAAGTTCACTATAAAAAAAATCGAATTCTGATTGAGAGCCCTTTTATAGAAAATTTTTTTAGTTTTTTTTGTTTTAAGTCACCTAGAGACTATCACTTTTCATATTGAGGTTCCCTTAACCTCAATTTACAGTCACTTGAAGCCCAACGAACAAAAAATGGTTTTCAAGGAATTGCTCATTTTTTTGGCTTCGACACTGAGTTATCGTAATTTTAAAGGAAATTTTGATTTTCTTTTTGAAGATTTACTTATTTTGTGGAGTCCTATGGCATGAACTAATTGACTAAAGGTGCAATATGTTCCGTATTGAGCATTAAGTGAATATATCTATCTAGTGTTTTGAGTGGAGAGCTATTAGCTGTTAAGACTTTAAGAATAATTTTTCGAAAATTTTTTTTGCACATTAACCAATCATAAACGTATTTTCGTGAACTGTAAGTCTTTCTCAGTAATGACAGGACCCTCTTCCTTCCTATTGCAACCAAATTGTATTTGGTTAGAAGATTTATCTACTAACTATTGGATATATGACTTCAATGACACAAGATCTCAATTTTTTTTTTTAATTTTTTTAGTTATTTTCGTATTATTGGTTACTTTTGAACTCATATCACATTATCCAAAAATTTATAGCTCCTATTGGCTTAGAAAAAACGTTCGTGGATCACTGATAATGTTTTCAGTGAAAAATTTATGGCTTAAATGGCTTCGACACTTTCTTCTCGCGCTTTTCTACTGATTTTTTTGTTTTTGTCTGTTTTTGTTGTTGTTTTCATAGTCATAAGACTTATTGAGATGTGTTAAGGATTACCTATGAACAAAAAACCTTATTGTTCCCACATTGGGTTGTACCTGAGCGGATTTATTGACTTCCGTTGAAAGCTAGCGATTTTAATGGGTGTTAAGACTTTGATAATGGGTGTTAAGACTCTGATAAAAATTTTTCTTAACATTAACCAATCTTAAACTTTTTTCGTGAACTGTTATTCAGTTTCAGTAGTGCCAGGACCCCCTTGTTTTCTACTGCAACCAAAATAAACCTGGTTAGCGGTTTTATCTTGTAACTATTGGTTCCCTGACTTCAAGGACAAGATTTCAAATTTTTTTTTTAGGTTTTTGGATATTTTCGTATTATTGGTTTCTTTTGAACTCCTACCACAATGTGCAAATTTTGATAATTCCTATTGGCTTAGGAAGGACTCTCAGTGGATCATCAATGAAGTTTTTAGAGAAAAACTCATCTTTTAAATGGCTCCGACACTTTCTTCTCGCATTTTCCTACTGAATTTTTTGTTTTTGCCTACTTTGTTGTTGTTTTCACAGTCATAGGACTTATTGTGATGTCTTATTGATTACCTATGAATACCAAGAGTCATTTTTTATACTTTTACATTTTTTAAATGATTTTATACTTGAGCGTATTTATTGACTTCCGTTGAAGGCTAGTGACTTTAATGGGTGTTAATATTTTGAAAATATTTTTTCGAAAATTTTTTCTGAACATTATTCAATCTTTAATTTTAATTCGTGAACTGTTAGTCAGACTGAGTAGTGACAGGCACACAAAATAATCTGGTTTCCGGTTTTATCTTCTACCTGATAGTTTTAAGACTTCAATGCCACTGGTTTTCATAATTTTTCATTTTTTGGATAGTTTTCTTATTTTTGGTTTCTTTTAAAAATCTTATCACATTATATTTTCTGTAGCCCAATGACTAACTGTCCCCAATAAAAGCTCTAGGTAGCTTTCAAGAGGTATGAAACAACCTAGCGATTTTTCAGTTGTTATCTAATGTCTATTATGACTTAATATATTTATTTTGAGAAAAAATCGGTGAATTTTAGAGCTTCGCCAAAATTTTATTTTATTTCTCTCAACTTCGGGCACAGTCTCACTAAAAACAGACTGAAAACAACTTCTTGTGAGTGAAACGTTAACGTCGGTAATGGTTTCATATTCAACTAATAGTTTTTATTTTATTACTACGCGTCTTCAATTTTTCATTTGTTTTTGATCATAATTGTATATTTTATATGAGTTCTTTTTCTTTCCTTGTCGAATTATCTCATTATTGACAAGTCAACTTAAAGGAAGGCATTTTAGGGAATATGCGCAAAGTTGTGAAAAAGCTTATTTGGATACGTTAATAGTTTTTGTTGATTAGTTTTTGCTTTTTGCGCTGAGACAAAGTTATCTCGCAAAACCTTGTGGGGGTTTTTCGATTTTGCCTATTTTGTCTTTCTTTTCGTTGTTGTACGCCACATAATCGATACCGATAGATCTCAATTGCTTCCCCAAGACGTATAACCTAACCTAATTAAGGATATAAGTTTATAGCTGTTTGTTCTAATGAATTTCAAATCAAAATTTTAAAAAAATTTTATTTCATCTGTCTTTTTTTTGCTTTCATTTTCGTCACCATGTAACTCATATCACTCAATCTCACTCATTAAAAGTTCCAACTCGTTTTGTTGATTCAAATTTTTTTTACGCCTGATTATACGTTGTGACTGATTGCTTTAACCAGTTAATTAAATAAAAAGTTCTCAAGATTTTTATACTGTTCAATTTTTGAATTTTTTGCTGTCATGTGTGAGTAGTCCTGCTAAAAGCAAGACCCATTGATGTTAAGATGAATTGAAAATGACGTTGTACAGTTCTTGCAGGTAATATCTTATAATTATAGTGCCTTGAACAGTGTCATGTCGCAAAATTTTTTGAATTTTTTGCTTCTTTATGTATTTAATTTTTATGGGCTCGTGACTTAGTCTTATTATTAACAGGCCCAATTGGCTTACCGAGGTAATTAAACTTAATCTATCGCTATATATTGTAATCTTAAGTCTCTTATGACTTTTGAAAATATTTGTTCTCAAAAATAAATTTTGGTTTTTGAGCTTTTTAGTTTTCCGGTCGATTTGTAGCTCAGTCTCTGTAAACATATTTCATAACCTGTTTCCAGTGAGCTATAAATTAATCTTTTCAACGGTATCAGCTTCAATTATATGTTTCCCGGCTTTGTTACTACTGTTACTTCGAGATTTCAGAAAATTTTAGATTTTTCTGTAGTTGGACTTTTCAAAGGATTTTTGGTTTGTTTTTAAATTATAACAAAAATTGCTGATCCCATTGGCTTTGAAATTTTGCGCAATCGAACATTGGATAATGACATGTCTCAATTACTTCTTAAACAGATATAAATGAACATTTTAGTGATTTCATTTGATATCTAATAACATTAACAACTGTGAAATTAATTGTTTTCAAAAAAGGAAAATTGTTTTTGAGCTTCGCACGTAATTGCTCTTTTCTGTCGACCTACTATCCAGTCACATGTTCCGTATTTTTTCTAATGAAGTATAGCTTAAATTGTTTTGGTTTTTATGTGATGCGAGTTTGATTTTGTTATGATTTTTTTTATTATAGACATCGAGTTTTGGTCGTAAATGTTTGTTGTTCGATTTTAATTAATGTCATTTCTAGTATTTCTATTATCAACAATTTTCATTGGCCCTCTAGCGTGGCATTACGTATTTCATTGCTTGCTTATTGAACGATGTGTATGTTTTTAAAAGTTTTCTATCTCTTCATCATTTGGTAGCCAATTACGTCAAGAATGTGGATGAGCGGGGTCGGAACATTATGTGCGTACGCACATTACCGGGCCGCCTTGTTTCGTTTCTAAGATTTAATTTCGTTTTTGTGAAATATATCTATAAAAAAGAGGACAGATAACCAAATAACCCAGATCTTCCATTTCAAACTGCTCACGGTATAAATTTTGTGGATATTTTAAAATTGTAAAAAAAAAGATGTTACTTGATACAACTGGAAGAATATTTTAAATAAATGAATTTGAGAGGTGGCTTGTTATGATGACTTGTAATTGTTATGGTCAGCAGCTATGTTTGTTATTGTTTCAGCCTCGAGTGCTGATCAATGGGCCAAGAAACTGTCCTCTTCATGTAGTCTTCAGCACACCTCCCTACAACAACGTAACACAGATAACTTTCTTTCTCTCACCTGCACTTCTCACTTGCACCTTTGTTTTAATGCTTCCTCCCGTGACCAACCCTCCGCCATCACCGCTCCACTCCTTCGTCTCAATTCCCCAGCTATTTAATTCCCATAGCGAGAGTGATCTTAATAAAAACTCACAAAACTTGATCTTAGCATGACCTTGATATCCACGCTTAAGTCTTGATAAGTTTTTACAAATCTTGATATTTTGCCATTTTGCCCAAACGTCAGCCTTGCTTTATGTTTCTTATCAAGGCTATCAGGTTATCTTTCATTTGTTAGGCGGAGCGAGTTGGCCGCGCTCAATTTTAGCAGCGTAACTAAATATTTAAAAAAAATTCCGTGAAAAGATGAAAGAAGTTGCTTCATTTTTATTGTACTTCATTTCTGTTATCGGGAAGTGATACAAAACAGTGAGATTGAAAATGCATCTAGATGCGTACTCACGAGTTTCACGTAGCATGAATGATTTTTTAATAAGTAAAGGTTAATGAATCTACTTGAAGTCACTAAGTCACTGAGAACTTCTGGCGTTTATCGAGAACCGCGTAACGTTTCGAGATATTAAATCAGAATTTCGAAATGAATTCTGCAGATTCACTTAACTATGCTTAAAACACGAAACGCGCATGTTTTAAAATAACGAAAGTCATCGGAAGTTAACTTCTGTCTAAGTAGCAGCTTCTGGCATTTTAACTTCTGACACTGCAGACTTTCGGCATTTTAAAATGTGCACGTGAGTGTTTTATCTGTAACTTAAATGAAAACTATTACCTATTTTGTAGAAATTTTTTGCTTAAATTATTCGAATATGGTTGTTCTATTTTAAAATATATATTATACCCCAGTCGATTTCGAATGGTTATCTTGCAAGATTCTGGCAGATTCTGCCAGAATCTTACAAGATTATGCATAATCTTGCAAGATTTCTGCCAGAATCTTGCAAGATAACCATTCATTCTGCCAGAAACTTGCAAGATAACCATTTTTCTGCCAGAAACTTGCAAGATAACCATTTTTCTGCCAGAATCTTGCAAGATAACCATTTTTCTGCCAGAATCTTGCAAGATAATCATTTCTCTGTCAGAATCCTCTAATATATCCACTTTTTTGCAAAAGATCCTACAAGATGAATTGATTAATGCGAGTAATTCTGATAGCAAGATATTTGCCCGAAAGCTCTTCTAAAGTCCTTCGGAGCTCAAAAAAATGGCAAGCCGTGAATAATCATATTTTTTGGGCATTGGCAAGAAAACTTAAGCACAAGGAGCTGAATTAAATGAAAGGAAGCTGTTTAAGATGCAAAGAATAATATCACATAATTTTTTCATCAGAAAAGTTAATCTAGACGTGTAGTTTTATAAATCTTGTTAAAATTGAAAAAAAAAACAGTTTTTAATAGTGATTTATTTTGTGTTAACAGTTCTCAAAGGCAGATTCTAATTTGTTTTCTTCAGATAATTCATATTTCCACATTCAAAATCTATTTAAATTTATTACTTTTCTTAAAAAACACGCAACTGATTCTGAAGTAAATTTCTAGTCAAAATGAAATGTGTTGCATGAATGAGAGCCAATAAGAGGACAGCTCGACCGGAACGAACTTGCAAGAATCTTGCAAGATAACCATTTTTCTGGCAGATCTTGCAAGATCACCATTTTTCTGGCAGATCTTGCAAGATAACCATTTTTCTGCCAGATCTTGCAAGATAGACAGTTTTTGCAAGATTCTGGCAGAATCTTGCAAGATAACCATCTGGTCTCGACTGGGGTATAATCAAAAGTATAATGTACAAAAAGTTAATTCATAATGTAGTTTGTATAACTATGTGTTAAGTAGTTTGAATGTTCCGGCACTGTAAGCTCACTTTGTTGTTTTCAAAACGTCTTTGAAGTCGGATCTGTAGCTTCTTAAACAAACATTGATTACATGCTTTTTTGTGGATTCTAAGGGATGTAGCGTGTCGAACTTGAATACTGCAAACTGTGGAATATTGTATTTTTAATGTGCAGACTCGGGGGACAAATTCTTGTCACCAAAGTAGACAAAATCACCAAAAAGGTAATTTTGTAAAATTTGGCGACAAAAAGCTGAAATAATTTGCAAACAACTCTTTTGTAACCATTTTTCATGTTTTAAGCTATTTCTACACAGTTCTAAGATACATTTTTGGAAAAGGATAGGGAAATGGACAGAATTTGGCGGGGGCGCTAATTTGCAGTGAGCGCGTTTTGCCATGTACGTGAGATTTGATAAGAAGCGATCAGAACATGTTTTCGCGAACGAGCAAACTTGTTATACGCATTAGCGCGTTTTCAAATCTAATTGGCATATTCTTTGTGAATAAATTTCATATTCAATCTTCTGCCCATTCTTGCTTTCGTTTTTTATCTTTCTATCTTTTATCCTAGCTTTTTTTATTGGCGACATGGTCTCTAGACCAGTAAAAATACAGCAAATTTCAACGTTGGAGCTGATAAGCCGAACTCATTCCCAACATCCAACATCTCAACTTGTAGAGTTCGAAACTCTAGTTGAAAAAATTAACACTAACTGTTGCATTCTATCGTCTAACACCCATCATTTAGTTAATTAATGGGTTGATCAAAAGACCGCAGTTTAAAATGAAACTTCTTGAGTTACAGTAACTGCATGGATGCTCTCTATTGAAACTTTTTAAAAATAATTTCAAAATTCTTTTTATTGAGTTTTGACTAGTTCTGACAACACAAACTACCTAACAAGGGTTTCTATCAATTTTGTGCGAGATTGAATTCACAGTTGAAACTGTTTGTTGCAGGACAGCAGCAGGGGATAGGAGAGAACTTGTACATGTACGGTGGTAAGAGGATGAGTGAAGATGAGGTGGCCCAGAGGGGCTGTCAGTCTTGGCATGCAGAGGTCAAGGACTACCAGTACCCAGGGGGCAACCAGCCCTATGATGCATGTGGTGGCTCATTCGGAAGTGTGGGTCATTTAACACAGGTTAACTTTCATGTCTCTCTATAACCGGTTCTGTGAGATCCACGTTTGAGGTGCCATAAAGAAATTACTCATGATAAGCCCAGCGAGTCTAATGTCCTCCTTATATTCCTCCCATTGTGTTGTAAGAGGGGGCTAATTTAGCTAAGGGGGATGAAATGACGGAAGAGTGGTTGGGAGGGGGGGGGGTAATTTTGTGCAGGAAGAGGCTTGAAACTCTAACTTTTTCGGCTGCAATGGGTTGCCAAGGGGTGTAAATTGGTGTAAGAGTGGAGCTGCATTGTCCTCCCATTGCAGCACTATTATTAAAACTTTGTAGGCTGAAAAATTCGAACCACGAGATGCACTTTGCTCTGATATCGGTTATTTAGCGCCCAAAGTTCTGGCCATCAGGAATGAAAGTAGGCAGTGAAAACTGGACAAAATATTGAAACGGTCTGATCACATTCTTTTTTTTTCAATTCAAATTGAGCAACCGGAACAAACTTCAAGTCTTGATCAGGTGAAATACACATCTTGAATTGACACATCAGTACTGATCACGTCTTATCTCAAGTCTTAAGACTTCTTAAGACATGTCAAGTCTTGCCAAGGCTTAAGACTTGATTTACGACGTGCCAAGTCTAAAAAAGACATGCTCAGAGCTCTGATACAGTACTGATCCACGACTTGCAATTTCACTGAAAAGTAGTAATTGAGACTTGACGTTCAGTCCGGGCAGCTTCTAAAAAACCCTAAAGTCAGATTATTGAAAAAGAATTTCCCCGATCATATAAAAAACCAACACAATATTCAAAGCTACTGAGGGCTGCCGAAAATTATATTAAGTCAATTTGAGGGGATGAACGAACGTTACAACTATCCGAAAAGATCATAACAAAAAACTATTGACAATTTTTCCGTAAACATTTTTTTTTCACCTTAACTGCACACTTTGATGAGAGAAAGTCACAATATCAAGTGTTTAATTTAATCAGATGATGTGGGAAAAGACAACTAAACTGGGATGTGCAGTTGCACAGTGTCCCAATGGATATCTGTATGCATGTCACTACTCTCCGCCTGGTAACTTCATGGGCCAGGCAATGTTCCAAGACGAAAATTTCCTGAGTGTATGTAAAAGAGAACCTGGCTGGAGATCGTGTGGGTTAGTTTTCTTTATCAAGTGTTCTATATCAAGCGGCTATTGTTTCGATGAATCCAATGGATTTTCAATGGATTGGGACAATGTGTTTTATACGACTCGAAAAAATTATTTTCCGACCGTCTT
This sequence comes from Convolutriloba macropyga, assembly GCF_964194025.1. Taxonomy (NCBI): domain Eukaryota; kingdom Metazoa; phylum Xenacoelomorpha; order Acoela; family Convolutidae; genus Convolutriloba; species Convolutriloba macropyga. The sequence continues at coordinate 29,304,972 of NC_134471.1, forward strand.
TTGCTACTCGAGGAGTCGTTACAGTCTTTTGTTAATAGCCGCAAAGCGATAGCTGCTATTATTTGGGATATCTAGATTTTTACAATTGAAAGATTTTGAATTGTGTTGGGGCGCTATCTTTTTAAGTTCGCTAAAAAGATCCGTTCACACATTTTCTTGATTTTTTTGAAGTCAAATTGGAGTAGTGATTTTGGTCACGCCGAAACAGGAAGTGGAGCGAAAAAGCGAGTGGCTTTGCCGCGTAGAATTTTTTCGTGCTAATTTTAAAGTAGAGTGAGAATACGGTGTTTGAAAAAAATTCGCTTTCTCGGCAGTGGCTTTTTGTTCCCATGCGGCAATTTCATTTGATTTTTACTGTTTTTTTATTTTGTTGATCGGATTTTTTTCTAAAACGTTTTCCCGATCCATTCCTAGTTCATTCTGGGCCTGGTTTTTTTGTTTGAACCGAAATTCTGTTTCTCGCTACTGATGTTTTCTTCAGATGCGTCATTTTTACAATGATTTTTTGTTTTTAATTGCTCTAAAACGAAGTTTGTAGCAATTATATTAGTCCTGTCGGTCTTTTTTTAATGCGATTTTTCGCTTGACCGATTTTTTGTCTGACGTTTTTGACTTTTCGTCCTCAAAAACGGGATATACCAGTAGCGCCCATTGGGCGTTAAGTGCTGTTAGAGCCTTTCAGCTCTGATTCAGCTTAAACTGTTTCGGAGGCTTATACTTATGGTGTGAAGGGTGGTTCTTAGAGGTTGAAGGTTGAAGACACCCCACCCCCTGTTGACCCCCCACTATTGCCACCAACCCCCCAACGGCGCTGTTGTCCACCCCCACACCACTGTTGCCCAGCCCCCCCCCCCACTCCCCACTTCAGCCCCCAGTGCACCCCCCCCCCCCCGGTGGCTTACTGACGAACAACCGATCGCTAAAAACACGCAATTTTATACTAATTTTCGCAATTTTTTTCATTTTTTTTGAAAATGTTTGTCGGTTTTTGAGTTCTTTCAGCCCTGGGTGTCAAGGAACCTCCTCTAGGTTTTTATAATAGGTAACTGCATAGTTTTTAATGTTAGTGCAATTGTTTCAACAATTTTAACATCACGAATTCTAGCATTTGACAAAACGTGCAAATTTTATCTTTTTTTCATTCATTTTTCAATATTCACGTCTTTCCGGACGCAAGGGGCAGAAAACTTCCTTATGGGTTTGATATTAAGTTACTGACAAAATTTCATTTGCCATGTATTAGCTTTCAATTTTTTAATATGACAAGTTTAAGCATTTTTTTGATAAACTTAACTTTTTTTTCTTGTTTTTTGAAATTTTTTCGTCTTTCAGGTTTTTCCGGTCTCAAGAATCAGCGAACCTCCTGCAGGGTTTGGTAATAGGTTACTGCATTGCTTCTAGTGGTAATGGAATGGTATTCAGGGTTTTAACATCACAAACTATGGCAAGTTTTTTTAATCTTTTTGAACTTTTTATTATTTTTCCGGCAGCAGGGTCCTATTTCTCCTCCGAGGTTTGATGATAGGCTGCTGCATAGTGTCTAGAGTTAATGGTATGATTATCAATGTTTTAATGACTCCAGTTTTAGCAATTTTCAAGCAATTTAATTTTTGTCAAAATTTCTGAAAATCATTATGTTCCCAGTTTATGGATCTTTGTGAGCCAGTAAAACTATATAGAGCTTGAAATAGGGATACTGGATTGTCTCTTGAGACAGTGAAATTGTTTTGAAGCTCTTAATATATTGAATTTCAGCAGGATTTTGGTAAATTTTGCGATTTTCAAAATTTTTGAATACTTTTCTCCTTCTACGATCATTACTGGCCAACAAAGCTTTTCAAGTCAAGCAGATGAGTTACTTGACATTATTCCAGAGCAAAAATAGTTTTGAACATTTTCACTGCGAAATGTGGAACGTTTTTGAAAATATCAGATTTTTATTTGATATATTTACTAAATATGTAAATAGTCGGTTATGTTTTTCCCCGATGCTAGTCGGTTATGTTTTTCCCCGATGCTAGTCGGTTATGTTTTTCTTATTTTGTTGATCTGATTTTTTTTGGAAATGGTTTTCCCAATTCACTCATAGTCCATTCTAGGTCATGTTTTTTGTTTATTCAATGAAATTTCTTTGAATTTTGTTCGTCAGGATTTGTTTTTAATCAGGTGTCTTCATCGATGATGCTTACGAACGGACTTCTACTGGAATCGACTTTTTCAATGACTTTAGCGACCTCTACTGCTTTGCAGTTAAAATTTGTATGCGTGACGACATTTCTGCCATTAGGTCAATTGCGTGACTTACCTCACTCAAAAAATGGCATCTGAACTCACTTATGAAACTTTAAATTTTAGGAACATTTCGTTGTTAAATATCAATAGTTTGCACCTAAGTAGTGCCAAACTTATATACCTAATTCTTGAGTATTAGTCTTAAGTTTTGATTTCGTATATCAATTTTAAGGCTTATATGGAGAGACCTATCTGTCAAAAAAGTAGTCGCAATCCATCACACAAACTCTATTGATCTATTGAAGGACTGGTGGTCGATCTGTCTATCGAATTTCTTTAGTTGTTTCAATTCATGGAAGACCACTAGCGTCTATCGCGGTCATTTTGTGGCTGTGTTTTATATCTCCGATGCTCCAAGCTGAGCGTAACTTATTGCACTACTATTGGTTTTTATACAAACCGGAGAGGAGCATTGGTTTATTACATTTTTTAATTGCTCAAACAAAATTTACAGCAATTTTATCAGCCCTGTTGGTCCTGTTTTTTTGCGATTTTTGATCGATTTAGTTTATTTATATTCACATTTTGGGAATTTTTGCCGAAAATGTCCTCAATTTTTCTAAAACATGGAAAATAAACTGTTAACAACAGTGATGTTAATTTCTTTAAAAAAAGTATTGTTGACCATTTTGATTTAATTTTTTTGGCAAAAACTTTGGCTGAATATTTCTAAATTTAGCCTTTTTCATCAAAGATCGCTCGAAATAAGCTTCTTTAGTTTACTTGATTAAAATTGCCGGAAGAACACACTCAACAAAACTAGCACAATCTAACACGATCTTTGTAAATTTCAAAGATGCAGTCTTACATCGACTTCCAATGAGAGTAGTCCGGAATTAAAATAATATTGATGCTTTTTGCTTTAGTCTATGATTATGAAAAACGCAGAATTTAATTTTAATCTTTTAACTAACAAATTATCCAGATCTATAACACTTGAAAATACTGAGTGCTATTAATGGACAAAAAAGTCTGGTTTTGGTCCAATTTTGAACTGTTACAAAAAAATCAGGATTTTAATCAGTAGGTCTTCTTTTAAAGGATATCGGTCTTTTTCATGTTAATTAAAGAACAATGTTGTTACCTAGTCTCGTTAATTACAGCTCAAAATTGACACTATTTATTTGGCGGAAAGGTGCAAGTTTGCAAAGTCTAACGCTTTTAAAGAAATCGTTATGAGTTTACTCGCTTCGGCTCTTTTGTCGCCCAAACAGTTAACTAATTTTTGATTTCTGTCTACTATTGAGATTTTTTTTGCAGATTTATCACAAATTCCTAATAATCCGAGGTCTCAAGCGCTTCTTTTGGACAAATAATTAAAAATATTTTATTTTCATTTTTTAGCTAATGAAATTGAAAATAATTGCTTTCGAAAAAAAACGTAGTACCGAATTTTGGCCACTTTTCTCTTTTTGTCCTCCTTTTATCTGTTCTCATTAACATGAGGTCTCATACTACATCATTGGAGTTTGAGGAATGTTCAACTGAACATATTTTGAGGGAAAATTTGGCTTTGAGGCACCAACAGCGTTTTCTCGTAACTTTTAAATGAACATTTGTTTGTTGTTTCTGTTTACTGTTCTAATTGCAACCGCATAAGAAAATGAAAAGTGATAGGTCCTAAAGCCTTCCTATAGAGGCGTTTGTGATGATCAATATGTTGGATGTTTTCAATTGTTTTCTAGTGCTTTTCATTATTTTGAAAACAATTGTTTCTAAAAATATAAGCGATTTTTTTTATTTTTGCGGTTTTTTGTTCCTTTTGTCTAATTGTTACCGAGGCTTATTATGGAGTGGTCCCATATCTTCTCCATTTGTACAATTTATTTTTGTTTGGTTTCGGTTTTATCTGACGCTATTTTGGCCATGTTAAAAAGACCTAAAATTTCGGTTGTAATTAATGTTTGTTGTTATTGTTGTTTGATTTTGTTGTTCGTCTTGTTTTTAGCTCAATTTGCGCTTTGTTTATTAATATGCACTCTCCACAAGTTCACTTTTAGATGTGGGATTAAAGAAATTATATTTTTTCTCTAATATATACACATCAGTTGTTTTTTGTCTAAGCTAATTGAGTAATTCGAATTTTCCACTCCTTTTAGCAACCGTTTTCCTCTCTTGCTTCCTGTTTTTTGTAAAATTGTGCTGTGACTACTTTTACTGAATCTTTTTTCAATTAGTCTGTTGATTGTTGTCGTTTTCTTTGTAACAGAGCTGAGTTCGGTAGCGGCAGACGTTTACAATGTAACGTGGATGCGTGTTTTTTTAAATTTTGTTCGGCAACGCAGCGTTCTGTCTCGGGTCGAATGTTCCCCCTAGAATGGGCTTTTGATTTGTCCATGGGTAAGTTTAGATGATATGAAAGAATGGAATTAAAATTGGTAGTGGGTAAACTTATGAAAGGGTGGAGCTGCAAAACCTCATTTACCGGGCAAAAATGTGATACTGCGTTGCAATGGGTTGCAAGTCGCGGATGCCTAACCCAGTTTCAGACCTCGAATTATGAAAAGACATTACTCGACCGAAATGTGGCATGAAAAGACAATGCTGTACTCAAATAGCCCATGAAGAGAATTTAGCTGGACCTAATCGTTCGATTAGTTTTTGACTCTACCCAAATTTTTGATGATGGACTTCAGCTCGACCCAAAAATGTTGCTCAACTTTAGCTCAACCTAAAATGTTCACGCTGGACCCAAACAAAATAACATTCGCCTTGAAAATTGGCTAGTGCTTATAATGTAGTCAACGGGTTTACTCGTTAAATTTTTTCATTGTTTTTTATATTTTATCGAAAAAGGAACTGTGCTATTATAAATACAACTAAAAATAAATTTTAGAGTCAAATGAACTAAATAATAACACACTGAACTCATTGCCGATGAAAAATCGAATGTTAGAGCTTTGTTAACTAGTTGAGTTAAGCCGAACAAACTCGCAATATAGGTTACCTGCCAAAACTAATCTGTCTTAGGAATTCAATTTTTCTTTAAATTTTTTGTCTACAACATTTTTCATTTTTACATCTACAAAAATAAGTTTAGAAAAATTAACTATTATTAATCTCCCAAAAAATGCAATCCTCGACTCATGAACAGACCATGCTCGACCTTATTTTGTTATGAAAAGACCTTATCTGAACCATGAAAAGACTTTATCTCCACTTTAGTTAGGAGCTGTCCCTTGTGTTTTTTGTCAATAATGGATCCTCCTACTAGATTTATAGATTATTTTAATAAAACGTGGTCTAAAGTTGGGAAATAACTTTATTCCGGGAAAACTCCCGGGAAAGTAAAGTCCTACTGGATTGGTTCAAAATAGTTTAAAATGGACCAAAATCAGGGGTGAAGTGATGTAAAAGTTGAGGGATAGTTGTAATAGAATGGTAAAATGTATTAAGAGTGTTTTGATTTTTTTATCAAGAGGAGGTAAGTTGATACGCTTGTGTGGTTGCTCAAGTGTGGTTGCCGGAAGAGTAAAAATGAATGAGGTTTAGACCTCGACTGTTGAAAAGAACTTTATAATTCTAGCAGGGGGTCCAATATAAATACACAGTCCTGCTCCTAACTAAAGTCGAGGTAAAGTCTTTTCATTGTCCAGTCAAGGTCTCTTCAGAGCAAACTAATGTCTAGCATGGTATTTTATTAGGTCGAGGGACTAATAGGAGTTAACATTTCTATAACTTTTTTGTAGATGTGTAACACCTACCAGCAACACCAAACTAGCGTTGCAACAGGCAGTCCATCTTCAAAAAACATATTTCAACAGAATTCGGCAGAATTCAACTAGTTAAATATATTTAAAAAACTTGTTTTTTCAAATATATTTATAATTGCTCAGTTCGTTTTCCGATGAAATACGAGAAACATTGAAAATTTTGAACGGTAAAACCCATTGATTACGTTATAAGCAAAGACCAATTTTTAGCGCAAATGTAAAATTTTGGGTCCAGCTTGAACAGTCTAGGTCGAGGTAAATTCGAGCATCATATTTGAGCTGAGCTAATGTCCAGCGTCAAAATTTTTGGTGGAGTCAATGTCTAGCTGAACGATTAGGTCCAGCTAAATTCTTTTCATTTGCTGTTTGAGTCCATCATGGTCTTTTTATACCATTTTTTGGTCGAGCATGGTCTTTTCATAAGTTCTTAGGTTGAAACTTAAGAGGGTTACGACAGTTAATGAACCGATCAAACCCTCCCCCATGGCGCATATTAAATCCCCCATGGCAAAAATTTCGAACCCTAAAACCCTAAGACCTAATCTTATAATGAGCACCACACACTACGCGGTTTTCGTCGAATCATTAGATCCCACAATCAAATTAGTCCCAATAAGTCCGAGTAAAGCGAGCAATATCAAATCATAAACGCGTTATGTCAAATCAGAAGTCAACAAAAACCCGATAGTTCCACATTCATAATCCTCTTTTTTTTAACTTCCTCACTCATACGTTATTGTCGCACAGTTTGGAATCGTCCCACTTTCAATTTATGGACAAAAATTTACATAGTCCTGCATGGTGGAAACATAAACAAATTTTATCGAATTATTTTGAGCTATTTCGTGTCAAGCCAGTGTTTGGCCTGGACGGCCGATTTTTTACTCACATCAATCACGGCCATTCAATCACGGCCGATTTTTGCCTGGAATAATTGGTTCGTAATTCCAACACCTCACCCTGGGAACAGATCCGATAAAAAAATACATGAGAATTTTTGAATTGTTTTTATTCAATCGAGAGGTATAAACAATTTTCTTTATTTTAAAGCAACTCTGTTTTCAAAAAATTGGTTTTGAGAAATTTTGACAAAACACAACTACCCGCTCCACTAATGCCGACTTGTTAAAATGGTCCGAATAACCCAATTAAAGTAAATAGCCCTAAATTGGTTGCATCTCCCCTTCATATATGCTCAATTTCTTATGAGTTCGTGTGGCAATCACTTTGACAAATTTTAGCTATCCATTATCAGTGTCAGTTATATGTTTGAACTGTTCTTGTCGGTCGGGTTTTATCTGCCAGCATTCCATTCATAAGTTTCTAAAATGAATTTTCCAAATCTTGATGTTCATCGGAACAAATCAATGCTAGTATAAAGTTTAGTGCATTTATGAAAAACGCTTAAGTTTAACCATTTGTTCATACACGAAGACTCAACAAAACCTCAACACACTCCATGAAAATTGGTGTCAATTTTTTGTCACTTGGCTATCTGCCACCGGTTTAAAATACTTTTATTACTCAAAACAAAAATATATATTTTTCACTATTGATTTTGGAAACTAATATTTATGAACAAGCCTCCAGTTTAACTGTTTTAGGAAACACTGCCCCTAGTGATAAACTTAGGAAATCCCAAGTAAGTTCCAAAAAATAAGGATTGATAAAATAATGCGACATAAACTTGAAATATTCTCAATAGTCTCAAATATTTTTGCTTCGACCGCTTTGAATCCTAAAATTGAGCGTTTTCCGGTTTTGCTTCATGAGCATTATCCAAAAAAGAATTACTTCTGCAAAAAAATTCAACGTTTTAAAAAACTGGGAAGTCAAAAAATCAATTGATGCCAAAACCGTCAGAATTGCTTTAAAACAAAAATCCTTTAGATGCTGCCTGAAAATTTTTTTCGACAAGGTTTGTTAACGGTTTGACCGAGTTTGATCAAGCGAGGAATTGAACTAGCAGGCACCAAATTGTTTAAGAATGAAGAATTTTTTTAGTCATATTTCATTTTAATTAAGTACAAAGATTTCTTAAGTACAAAGTAAAATTTGTGTGCAGAAAGAGTATTTCCAATACAATTAGGATGCACTAAATTTAAGATGTACATTTTTGAAGTGTTTTAAATTCTTTGGCCATATTTGGTATAATAGACGGATTCGGTTGTTCGCCTGCAATTTGGGATAACTTTAACTTCCTCAATTTCTGACAGAATTCACATGATGCTTTGACACCAGCGCGTTCATACCTATAAACTTTTCTCCACTCGTGGTATTTTTTCAACCTCATTTCATCTTTTAGCAGTCCCTTTAAATGTTCTGCTAATTGGGAAACATTGGCGAATTCGCTCACGTGAATAAAAGATCCAGGCAACAATTCTCTGTACGTGTCCCACCAGCCAACCACAATTGGAATTGCTCCAACTTCGATCGCATTGAGAAACTTTTCGGTAACATAATCTGAACAATTAGAATTTCCAAACGCAAAGTAAAATTTACAACCTTTAATGTAACTTTGAGGTATGTCGTAATAACTTATACCCGCCCCATAGGTTGCTCCGTGGTCGACTATATTTGGGTGGCCACCTTTTAGGCATCCGTTCCTGATAGCCTTGCCCCAAATATGAATTTTGCTGGGCAACAACGGAATCAACGAGTCCGCTATTTGGAATCTCTTTTGAGAAAATGTTTTTCCACAATTTGAAACTAGCCAGCAAAAATCCATTGACTTGTTTTCAAAGAGCATTCTTTCATCCAGCTGCGACGAAACTTCAAATTCATTTTTTTTAAATATATGAACGAATTTTTTATGAATTGTTGCATTTCTAGATAAAAATATTGTCCAATTAAACATATGATTAAGATTAGCGTCGGATTCAAAGCCCACCGATGACCGAATGTCATTAGACGCCTCTTCAGAATACGCAGCCCATATTTGCTCCCTTTTTCGGAAGTTAACGCCTCCATTGAATTTTGTAATATCATTCCTGAGGTGACAGAGATGGAATCATTTCCTTCAGATCCGATGATACCGTTTACTAGTATTTCATTCAGTTAGATAAACTTCTCAATTATTCAACCTCATAAATTCCCCGGAAATTTAGCACCGAATCCTGGGTTGAGTTTCTCCCGATAAAAATTGTAAAATTTGCGTAGAACAGCGGTGAAAACAGAATTTTAAATTTAAACGCATTCACAATATTCGGCTTTAAAACGGCAAATCTTAATAAACACGTCTTTCACATCCAACATTTCGTACATTTTTGCTATTTCTAACGTTGCATGGCACCTTGAACCGGGAGCAGAGTCTATCTGGAAAACTAACTATGAATACTTTTTCCCAAGTCACGGTGTCAGTGAATGGAAGTTTATAATTCTGCAGAAAAAAAAATGCTATGAATATGCGCATATTATTAATTGCTCTCAAACGAAGTCGAAGTTTGTAGCAATTATATTAGTCCTGTCGGTCTTTTTTAATGCAATTTTTCGCTTGACCGATTTTTCGTCTGACGCTTTTGACTTTTCGTCCTCAAAAATGGGATAAACAGCGGGCATTAACTGCTCTTAGAGCCTTTCAGCTCTGTTTCAGCTCAAACTGTTTTGGAGACTTATATTTACACTTATGGTGTGAAGGGCGGTTCTTAGAGGTTGCAGACACCCCCACCCCCCTATTGCCCCCACCCCACCGCGCTTCTACCCCATCTGAGTGCTGCCCCCCCCCAATCAGCCCCCGGTACACCCCCCCCCCCCCCCCCCACCCCCGTGGCTAGCTACTGACGAACAACCGCTTGCTAAAATCGCAAATTTACACTATTTTGCAATTTTTTTCAAGCTTTTTGAAAATGTTTGACATTTTTTTGTTTTTTATCAGCCCTAGGTGTCAAGGAACCTCCTGTAGGGTTTGATAATACGTTACTGCATTGTTTCTAGTGATAATGGAATGGTTTTGAACATTTTACCATCACGATTTTTACCAATCTTTTGACAAAACGTTCATTTTTTTCAAATTTTTTGATTTTTTTCTCCTTATTCAGGTTTTTCCAGACCCAGGGGCCGGAAAATATCCTATGGGGTATGATAGAAAATTGCTGACAAACTTTTAATGGTCACGGAATAGTTTTTCAACTTCTTATTGTCACAAATTTTAGCAATTTTTTGATAAAACTTACTTTTTTTCATTTTTTTTCAAGTTTTTCAAAATTATTTTATCGTTTTTTTTTAGAATTTTTTAGCCTTAAGAGCCAAGGAACCTCCTCTAGGGTTTGCAAATAGGTTACTAAACAATTTCTAGATTAAATGGAATGTCTTGCATGATTTGAACATCACGAATTTTAGCATATTTTTGATATTTTTTACAATTTTTTCCAAACTTTTAACATTTATAGTCATTATTCAGATCTTTTGAGACTCAAGGTTCAGAAAAAGCTTCCGTTAGGGTTTGATAATAAATTACTGGAATGTTTTTGTTGGTCATGGGTTAATTTTGAACTTTTTAATGTCACAACAATTTAGCAATTTTTTTTCATAAAACAATTTTTTTTTAAATTTTTAGAATTTTTTTGCCAGTTCTTAGGTTGCTCTCGCCTCAAAGGTCACGGAACTTCTTCTAGTGTTTAATAATATGTTACTGCATAGTTTATAGATGTAATGGAATGTTCTTCAAGATTTTAATATCACGAATTTAAACAATTTTTTTTAAATATTTGCAATTTTTTCATGTTTTTGAATTTTTTCCGGCAACAGAGGCCCTGGGATCTCCTCCAAGGATTGATAATTAGCTGCTGCTTAGTTTCTAGAGTTAATGGGATTGTGATCAACATTTTTTGTGACTCCAGTTTTAGAAATATTTGGAAAAAAATTAAACTATTCAAATTTTTGGAAAACTTTTATGTTTCAAGCGTATGGATCTATATGAGCCAGTGGAACTATTTTAGGTATTAAACATGGATACTGGATAGTCTCTTGAGTCAATGAAATGGTTTTCAAGATATTAATGTTGTGAGTTTTAGCAAGATTTTTGTTAAAATTTGCAATTTTCCAATTTTTTTAATTTTTTGTCCTTTTCTGAGTTTAACGACCATTACTGGCCAATGAAACTTTTCAAAATGAAAATGTTTTGAATTAATTGCGAAGCTCAAAACTTTTTAATTTTTGCTTTTTAAGTTTTCTATATGCTTTATTTGTTAATGAAGTTAGGAAAGTAGAAGTTTCAGTGTCGATTCCAATCATGGAAGATATTCCTGTCTCCTTCTCTCTCTTTCGGTTAGGGTTCTATTCCTTCTCTTTCTCGTTCGCGTTTTATCTCTCTCTCTCTCTCTCTCTCCTTGTTGATTCCGCACTTAGCTGCTGTTGTTTGGCCTAATGTCACCATCTTTGATCTTCATTATCAATGAGTTATAGTTGAAATGTTTTTTATCATAAATGATCTAACAGGCACTTTTAGGAAACCATTGTTAATTGCTCTCAAAAGCAATTTGTAGCAAATATATTAATTCTGTTTGTCTTTTACGCAATTTTTCGCTTGGCCGATTTTTCGGCTGACTCATTTGACTTTCGTATTCAGAAACGTGATAAAGAGGTAGCGCCCTGACGACACTAAACCGTGGCTAGCTGTTGACAAAGCCAACCGCTCGCCGGTCGTTTGAGAGCAATTCGCCTGACTTTAGTTGGTTATGTTATTTAAAATTAAGTTGAGTTTGTGGAATGTGCCAGGAAAAAATAATAGTATTACAATAATAAAGTAATACAAAAAAACTTTATTCTGCATAACTCTTACAAGTTTAACACTTTCAGTAAACTCATTTCAACGTTTCCTTTCTTGGTAATTTTTTTTTAAATTGTGCAGCTGTACTTTTCAAAACAACACTAGCATTCCGGAGAAGTTTTCTAGCATGAATATACATTTTCTTCAGATTTTATAACATTTCATTAATATTACGGATCATTGCATTGTTCGATTTGGCACATTTAAGCATCTCAGATTTTAATTAACACAGAAAATTTTATTTTCCCTTGATTTCCACCGTTCCTTGTTTGCCCACGTGTTCCTTTTATATCATACAACAACAAAACTGTCAGTTTTTTTTAAATGGCAAAAAAACAATGAAAGGCAGCAAAAATGAAGGCAAATCAGCTATGATCAGCTAAGCTAAAAATTATTTCGCTTACTAATATGAGTATATTTATTTGCCATTTTTGCCAAACGCAGCGGAGTGTGATATTACAGCATTGTTATAAAAATTTAAATGAGCATTGGACGTTTAGAATTCACAGAAAGACTAAGTGCAATGAAAATGCACAGAATTTGGAAAAATATGTAAGAGAGGCGCTTAAAGTATTAAAATAATATTAGGGGAACTTGAAAAATCATTAAATTTGATTTTTGGAATTTTTAAAATAGAAAGTGCAAAAAAACATGAAAAAACCATCTGAAAAAACGAAAAGTTAAATCGAAGACATCAGTTAGATAAGATTTTCAAGCTTAGGGCGTTTTTTAAAATCTGTTTGATATTATGCTTCTCATTCAAATTTTCATAGTTTAAAATGTGATAAAAAATTACTAAGCGTATATAGCTTGGCAACCCAGTCACTCAGAGTTTAAATTGAAAAACTCAGGGATCATCATTTTGTCTGTCTTTTGAATCAAAAAGATCTTCTGAAGACATGCTATTGGGAGTCCACACCTTTGTTAGCTGTTGATGAGCGAATAAAAGGATTGACAACATAGTTTAAGAATGGAAAAACAAACACATCACGTTTTTAAAAACTCAAATTGATAGGGAAAATTATGTATAAAAAATTGTTAAATGACAGCAGTCAAAACATGGATTATATGAAGTGTCAATAACATCAAAAACAGAAAGCAAACTAATTGTACATGAAAAAAACAAATGATTAGTTCTGAAGCGTTTAGATTGAATCTCATAATGGATGTTCGAAGAAATAGCTTCCTGCTTGAGTTCCGCCACAGAAAAATTTCGGAAATTCGTTATCTGAATACCATTTTGAATAAAAAGAATCATAGAATTTTTAGAATATTTATGAAATTTTCAAGCTTCAAAACAAAAAACTTTTTTCAGATACAATAAACCGCAGCATGTAAAAAACAAAAAAATTGAACAAAAGTCTCTTCAGATAATGAAGAGGGATCACAGCTGTAGGAAAAAAAACAAAAAGAATCTGATTTCAATTTTAGATGAATCAGGAAACCAGTTTTTTTTGTTCATTTTTGATTGGCTTTTCCATCATCTAATTTTAAATAACAAAACTGCTGATACTGAAGGCTTCCTTGACAACAAAAACGCAGTAAAATAAAACTGATTGAATTGCATGAAAAGAATTGCAATCTTCAAATTTGAAAAAAAAATGAGGTAAAATTACTTAAAACGTATTGAGGGACTATATACTACCAAATTTGTCGTATCAAGCCCGCTTTAAGATTAATATTGTGTCCTATAAGTTTAACCTACCAGACGACTCTCAAGTCGAGTTGAAATTCCCTCTGTACAGTATAAGAGTGGTCCTTCTTTACAATATAATTGTTTTTGTTTCTTTGTAGCACACTTCACCTGTCAGATTGTAAGGGCAATATCACCTTGGTAATTTAATTCAAGGAAACGTATTTCCATAACAATCAAGGCCTAACAAAAACATTATCAGCAATCTTAAAAAGGAAAATAAATTTCCTGATGAATCATTTTGTCAAAAAGTAACATCGGTTAAAATTTTACCAAAAAATGTTTTAAGTTTCCAGCAAAATCTGGTTTCTTCCTTTTTTTTCGGGGATAATTAACAGCATTAAGTGGTTCAATAAGCAAAAACTGCTCATTAAGTGTCAGAAATACTGAAGAGGACTTCCAAAATCTTTTTATAGAATATCTCAAATAATTGAAACCAGAACCGCAGTGTTGTTTTAATCAAATATAGAATTATTGCTATGACACTCGAAAAATCATAATTTCAATACTCTTACAAACAACAAAACAAATATGAAGGATAAAACAATACTATTTGCCGAATCTTGTTTCATGCTCATTTGTAACAGAAATTAATTTGATTTTTTTCCAAGACTCTCAAGAAATTTTTTTGTCCATGTTACGTTTAAGATTGCATTGCACTACAATGCTACCGATATATCTGATATGCGAAACAAAAAATCAAAAATTGATTTTTTAGATACCTATTAAATGGGGCAACTATGAGAAAGCAAGCAATGTCACTATGATAATTTCACCAAAAATGCCTTTATTACCAGTAAAAATCAAAATGCCGAAAAATCAAAATCAGTTAAAATCAAAGCAAAAATTTGAAATATTCATTTTCCCCATTAGCTGGCCCCAAGGCTCCCAAAGTTGATCGAGCTGAATGGGTAAACAACGAGAAAAAAATTTAGTGCAGTTGAGTTGAAAATTCGTTTATGTTCGAGAGATTACATTATCATAATGTATATTCCGTGCGTCAAACCGTTATCTATTAGTTCTTAAAAAAAACGATAGACGTACTGCGATAACACTGTAAAAACATTGATTCAAGAGGTGAGAAATTAAACACTGCTTTCAGAAACTTAAATTTTAACCATTAGCAATTCATATCGTTCTTGAGAACTTTTTTAATGTAACTCTAGAATTGCGGTTAAAAAACTAAATTTGCCAAGGTTCAAATCTTGTTATATCGTTTCAGGAAATTGGCAATTTCTTGTTTAGCTTGTGGAATTCTTGTAAAATCTATTTGTTCTCAGCACAAGAGTATTCTGAAAAAATTTATATGCCAAAAAGTTTAGATGTTTGTTATAATTGGTTTTCTGTCTTACAATGATGTCACATTTAGATAAGTAGTTTTTCAGCGCTGTTCAGTATACTATCAACTAATAAAAAATGAAGAAAAATAGATACGCTGAGACAAGCGTTTATATGAAATCAATAAATAACCGGTGATAAGTGATCGGTATTACTTAAATCTAAAGTAAAATTTTCTCAGCCAGTTCATCGGTTTTGATAAGCCTTTGAAGTTATCTTTTTTAAGGTAGCGGATTTTCTAAATTTTTCGATAATTTAAAAACTATTAATCCCGAATTCTCTCAATCTTACAAACCACCTGCCCCACCACAGAACACGTGTTCTATCACTTAGTCAATACTTATGCACAAATATAGGAACAAATTAATTTGCATTCACGCACTTACCGGGAGGAGGGGGTATTGGGGAGGGGGTACAGAAGGAAAAAATTAATATTCCCTTAGGTAATGCCATGCTGAGTTGCCAAGAAGAACAGCGTCCATAGAGTAGAACAAATCGGCAGTAACGTTGTGGTTAAATTTCTGTTTAAAGATGCAGTCAAACTGAAGATTGCACTCCTGTCGCAAATTTCCCTCAAACATCAAATCTCTCAAACCGTCTTTGAAAACGGTTTTACAAGTGTAAACCAGAACACTGACATTAACGTCCGCAATTTCTGTTCGCGTTCGATTGTTTTCCTTGTGAGATTCAATCATTGCGAATGGTCTCCACATTCTCGTAAAATCGTATGTCGGTCCAAATTCTAAAGAAAAGGTGAAAGTTTAATTACCGATAGGTAAAACATCAATTGAGAAAATGCATTATTTTCCGGTTTGGATCAATCTCATACTCAGAAGACAATATTTTTTGGCCAATTTATATGGTAGGAGGTTAAACAAAACAAAAAACGTAGTTTTAACACTAAAATGGCATAAGTCGTTTCTTAACGTTCAATAGTCTTGTGTAGGGTGGTGTTAGGGGGAGTCATTCATTTACTTTTTGAAAACACGTTTTCGGAGCTGAAACAATTAATAATCATACTCATATAGGAGTATAAGTAATCAAACTATCAATTTCTCACGGCTAGACGACTAAAGGTCAGTTAAACTCACTTTTTTATTAAAAAAAGAAGCCGGTAACAATGAGAACAGTGAAAAATAATTCGAACAGATCTCTGACCCTACTGAGCTTTATTTTGAAATTTTTTGGAAAACTTTCAGAAAACTCGATCCATAGAATAAAAGAGCAGGAAAGATATTTGCAAATTACTGACTTGTAAGCAATTTGTGTTAAATTCTAAAGAAGAGGAAGTTCATGGACTACGACAGATGTTTTTGATTTATTATCCACGACATTAAGTCGTGACTAGAAACAATTTGGTTCCTCATAGCTTTGAAACTGCATAATCCGAGTAAAAAACAAAATCTCATATTTTGGTCCTTCTCAGACTTTTGAGAACTTTTATCGTGAAAGAGCTTATAAATTTCTTACAAAAGTGTCCTACAAATAAATAGAAGATTTTGAATAGCCTTTTTTAAGAAAATTTATCAGGTCCTGAACGATAATTTTTTTATCTGCTCTGATAGGATCTTTCACGATAAAAGTTTACTTTTGTCAGATCTAATCAGATGAAAATTCTGCCTTTTAAGATCTTACACAACAAAAAATCAGTCTGAAAAAGGTTAATTGTGTAGGATTTTATAAGAACCGTATAAAACTTGTAAGATAAACATCCGAAAAGCAATGACTCCTTTTTCTGATAAGTTTTTATAAGAACTTTTACGATAGAAAATCTTTAAGCAGAGCATTTTTTCAAATTGAAGACAATACAGAGTTGCCTTTAAGCAAAAGCCAAACAATTAGCAATTCAACTAGCAATTCAATTTGTTCAAGATGTTTTTATATAACACTTCAATTGATTGAAATTATCTCTGCCAAGACATATCACGCCAAATTGTTTCAGAAATTTAGCAGTCTGTGGTTTAGCTTGTGGAAAATTGTGTATCATCAAAAATATATTCTGAAAAAACGATGTGCCAGAAAGTTAGAAAGATGTAATGATTATGGTTTCATAGGATGTATCAGTAAGATGTGTAGTTTTTTCATCGTTACTCGGTATACTGCTGGTAACATCTTGTTGTTCGAGCAAATGTTCTAGAAGTTAGGCAAAAAAAGTTTGCTTATTTGGTTGGCCAATATGCAAAAAGCATATTGGAGATATTACTGATAATTTCAAGATACTTTAGCTGCAGAACAATTTTTCTGTTTATTTTCTTGGAGTATCTTAAGTGAAAGGTTTTTTCTCAGTTAAAACATTTCACTCATAATGACATGCTTTTGTGTATATTCCAGCCATGAAGGCACCCAGTAGAAAAAAAAGAGGAAGTGCATGGACAACGACAGATGTTTTTGGTTTACTATCCACTACTTTAAGTTGTGACCCGAAACAATTTGGTTCCTCATAGCTTTGAAACTGCATAATCCGAGTAAAAAACAAAATCTCATATTTTGGTCCTTCTCAGACTTTTGAGAACTTTTATTGTGAAAGAGCTTACAAAATTCTTACAAAAGTGTCTTACAAATAAATAGAAGAGTTTGAATAGCCTTTTTAAAGAAAATTTATCAGGTCGTGTACAATATATTTTTTTATCTGTTCTGATAAGATCTTTCACGATATTAATTTTCTTTTGTCAGATCTTATCAGATTAAAATTCTGCCTTTTAAGATCTTACACAATATAAAATCTGTCTGAAAAAGTTAATTGCGTAAGATTTTATAAGAACCGTATAAAACTTGTAAGATAAACATTTGAAAAGCAATGACTCCTTTTTCTGATAAGTTTTTATAAGAACTTTTACGATAGAAAATCTTTAAGCAGAGCAATTTTTCAAATTAAAGACAAAACAGAGTTGCTTTTAAGCAATAGCCAAAAAATTAGCAATTCAACTAGCAATTCAATTTGTTCAATATGTTTTTATATAACACTTCAATTGATTGAAATTATCTCTGCCAAGACATATCACGCCAAATTGTTTCAGGAATTTAGCAGTCTGTGGTTTAGCTTGTGGAAAATTGTGTATCATCAAAAATATATTCTGAAAAAACGATGTGTCAGAAAGTTAGAAAGATATAATTGTTATGGTTTCATAGGATGTCACACCACGATGTGTAGTTTTTTCATCGTTACTCAGTATACTGCTGGTAACATCTTGTTGTTCGAGCAAATGTTCTAGAAGTTAGGCAAAAAAAAGTTTGCGTATTTGGTTGGCCAATATGCAAAAAGCATATTGGAGATATTACTGATAATTTCAAGATACTTTAGCTGCAGAACAATTTTTCTGTTTATTTTTCCCGGAGTATCTTAAGTGAAAGGTTTTTTCTCAGTTAAAACATTTCACTCATAATGACATGCTTTTTTGTATATTCCAGCCATGAAGGCACCCAGTAGAAAAAAAAGGAAGTGCGTGGACAAAGACAGACGTTTCTGGTTTACTATCCAGTACTTTAAATTGTGACCAGAAACAATTTTGTTCCTCATGTCTTTGAAACTGCATAATCCGAGTACAAAACAAAATCTCATATTTTGGTCCTTCTCAGACTTTTGAGAATTTTTATTGTTTAAAAGCTTAAAAATTTCTTACAAAAGTGTCTTACAAATAAATAGAAGATTTTGAATAGCCTTTTTAAAGAAAATTTATCAGGTCGTGTACGATAATTTTTTTTATCTGTTCTGATAAGATCTTTCACGATAATAATTTACTTTTGTCAGATTTTATCAGATTAAAATTCTGCCTTTTAAGATCTTACACAATAAGAAATCTGTCTGAAAAAGGTTAATTGTGTAGGATTTTATAAGAACCGTATAAAACTTGTAAGATAAACATTCGAAAAGCAATGACTCCTTTTTCTGATAAGTTTTTATAAGAACTTTTACGATAGAAAATCTTTAAGCAGAGCATTTTTTCAAATTGAAGACAATACAGAGTTGCCTTTAAGCAAAAGCCAAACAATTAGCAATTCAACTAGCAATTCAATTTGTTCAAGATGTTTTTATATAACACTTCAATTGATTGAAATTATCTCTGCCAAGACATATCACGCCAAATTGTTTCAGGAATTTAGCAGTCTGTGGTTTATCTTGTGGAAAATCGTATATCATCAAAAATGTTTTCTGAAAAAACGATGTGCCAGAAAGTTAGAAAGATGTAATGATTATGGTTTCATAGGATGTATCAGTAAGATGTGTAGTTTTTTCATCGTTACTCGGTATACTGCTGGTAACATCTTGTTGTTCGAGCAAATGTTCTAGAAGTTAGACAGAAAAAGAAGTTTGCTTATTTAATGGCCAATATGCAATAAGCATATTGGAGATGTTTCTGATAATTTCAAGATAATTTAGCTGCAGAACAAATTTTCTGTTTATTTTATTGGATTACATGCTATTACATATTGAAATTTATGTAGATATCAGAAATTTGGCACCAGAAGTCAAAGATTCCAGTTAACATAGAACCACATTGCTAAGGTTTCCCACTCTGCTCAACAAGAAAATCGTGAAATCCTCTTAGGCGATGCACTGCTGCGTTGCCAGTGAAAATTGATATCGCCTGGATCAAACAAGCAGTCACACTGTGCTTACATTCCCATAAAGTTTCGGGTATTAAAATATTGTTTTCATATACTAAGGTCTCAAAAAAAATCATCTTGTTAAAATGTTTTTTCTTTTTGTCCTTAAAATTTTAAAAAAAAGGGTACTTATAAAAATCCAGCAAAACAATCATTGTAAAATTAGCTGAAGCTAAAATTATGTAAAGGGACTGTCAATTAGTAAAACCAAAACCGGCCAATTAAAATTTTGCTGGTAATTCGTTTTGGCAAATGATGTGTGTACAAATTTTTGAGTAATTTCTAACTAATTTTGGAACGTTTTAGGAGTAAAAAAACATTGGAAACAAAAACAAAGAAAAAGTTTGTTGAGTTTTTAAAATTTCAGATGCACAATAGATGGACCGGGTAAAAGTTTTTACAGGAAAAATTAAACAGAAGGAATATTTCTGAAGTATTCGAAAATTAATTGCATGTTTTATTTGTTAAGACATTTAACACTGAACTGGTGACTTGACAAAATATTTTTCACTGATATCAGTCGCAAAAATTGGAAAAAATTATATTCTTTCTGAAAATATAGAATAAGACAAAAAATCAAGATTTTCTTTTTCTACAGTATTTTTTGTCGGAATTGTATCTTTTGTCGGAGTTGTATTTTTTGTCGGAAGTTTTTGACGGAGTTTTTGTACTGTTGGTAAATTATTTGCAAGACATAGAAAAGACCACTAGAAGAAGGTTTTAATCTTTGATTTTTTTTCATACCTTGGAATTTTTTGAATTCAGGTTCTATGCAGTGAATGCAGCAGATACGTTTATAAGTTGTGCAACGTGCATAATTTTTCTAAAGAAGAATGATTTTCAAACAAAAAAATTTGCGGGCAATTTCCCCCCGGAGCCAACTATTTTGCTACTTTTTTCAAGAAATAATGTTGGCATGGATGAATTTCTTCAAATTAAATGGTTATTTTGTAGGACTACCACAAAATCTTTAAAAACGTTGCTTAAAATTCTTTTCTAACTAAGACGGCCATCTTGCGAGATCTTGTGAGAACATTGCAAAACTCTGATTTGAAAAAGTGTTGTGTGATCCGTAAGAAATAGGAAGACATTGGAATCAGATATGGAGAATCTGGACTAGGATTTTGAAGTTTACTTGTTTCAGAAAAAAAATTCGCCGATTCTTTGGAAATTGTATCACCTAACTAGAAGTAACCAATGAGTGAGTAATAAGTACTCAAAACTTTTAATGCAGGCTTTCGTAACATTTATCGTTTTTTATCGTAACATTTTTATTTGAACAAATTTAAAGCTGATTGGCAGGGATTAGCAGAGATCATAATCTTCAATAGCAGGGATTTAAGTTAAGATACTTTTTTCAAGTTGAGTATGTTATTTCTTAATGTGTTTAAGGAACTTGTTCAGTTTTTGAACCGATTTTTTAAAAGTAAGTAAGCTAATTTTAATGAAATTGGGGAATCAATTAAAGTTACATACGGGTGTATAGCAGGTGCAGAAAGGCAGCAATCGGGCATGCACATAACAAGATAATAAATTGAACCAACTTTTTCATAATGCATATAAATTCAAATGTGATTCTTGGTGATATTTGAATCAGATTGAATCTAATAATTAAGAGGTAAAATCAAATAGTAAATTCAAATTTGGAATCAAACAAATTTTCACATCTATTGTTTTTGCAGATAATTGAAAAAGTTGCTAAAATAAGTCGAATGTTCTTGAAATAAACAACAAAATTTGTTTAAATAACATAGTGGCACAGAAGAAAAACAACTAACACCGAGTTACTCAGAAATATTCAGAGCTGCTCAGAGGCATGCGCAACATTCTAATGAATTCCATCGATGGATCAGAGAAATTTCATAAAAAGTCCATCAATGGGTCATCGATGGTTCATTGCCACTTTTTTCTGATCATAGAAAATCCATCGATGCGATTTCACTGGGTTATAGAAAACCATCAAAAATTGGTCGGAAAAACGTCAATAAAAGTCCAAAAAACGTCAGAATTGGTTGAGAAACGTCAAAATAGTTACGAAAAACATCTAAAATAGGTCCAAAAAAACGTCAAATAAAGGTCCAAAAAAGTCAAAAATAGGTCTAAAATAGGCTCCACAATAGGTCCAAAAACTCCAAAAAAAGGTCCAAAGAACGTCAAATTTCCTCGAAAAACGTTTAAAATAGGTCCGAAAAACGTCAAAATAGGTCTGAAAAACGTCAAAATAGGTCCGAAAAACGTCAAAATAGGTCTGAAAAACGTCAAAATAGGTCCGAAAAACGTCTAAAGCAGGTCCAAAAACCGTCTAAAATAGGTCTAAAATTAACATGTTTGCTCTATTTTATGTTTACATATCTACTTTCGCTTTTAAAAAGCCAGGGAAATATTAATACACGCAGATGTTATCAATTGTTAAACGTTACCACCACAGATCGGTAGGAAAAAATCAGTAACCGGAAACACACAACCTCACAGTAAGTAAGTTCATAAAAAATGTGCCACTGATAACAGCGCATAATTTAAACTATATACACCCCTTTAAAAAACAACATTGAATGCTGAATCAGAAATTTTTATGCAACCTCAGTCAAAACAGTAAATGAAAACAATTTGTTGAATCTTTTAAATTGGTTATTTAATCTCGGTGATCTATACTGTAAGACTTGATTAATGGCACTGATCCCAAAAAAATCTAGCTGATGATTTGAATGCTGGCACAGCAAATGCGGCAATTACTACGTCACTGGAAAAACTAATCTCCCCAGCCAGGAAACACTGATAATGAAGCTTATATCTACAATACAAATGGCATTAGTCGGCTGAACAAAAAAAAACATAAATAAAAAAACACAAAAACGCCTTAAATTTCAGAAGATTCTGATAATTACCAATAATAGCAAAATTGAGTAAAAGACTTCCCAAAAGCATTGATGGTGTTTCCTGTGGAAAACTGTTTACACTTGACATTAGAAACGAGCAGAACGGTTCGAAGAGCAAAGATTCACAACACACAATATATGCGGTAACAAAAGCGAGAACTTGCTAAAGTGAGTACATAGCTTTTTCCACGTTTGTAAGCCACAACAACCGATAGATTAGATAAACCCATTTTTTTAAAAACAAAAATCAAAAAAAATGTAGGAACTAAAAACACTTGACAAAAACACTTGAACACTGATAGCAATTGAACACTGATAAAAGTAATTGATTTTGAATAGAAATTTTTATTATAACGCAAGCCATATGTCAAACACTTTGTGAGTTAGGGTTTTATAGTATATGGAACAAGCAACAAAATCGAACTTTCTCCAATAAGGTCAAAAATAGGCCAATTTGACGGAACGGAATTGCATTCAGAAGGCTAAATCATTTTCCACTTGCCTGGAAACAAAACACAATCGTACTTACTCTCAAGTAAGGCACATGTACGAACTGCTGTAAACAATAGCTAAAATTTCAATAGCAGAAAACCAAATTGATCGTCTTAATAGTGTAAAAAATAGGAAAGATATAGATACACTTCAAGCAAAAAAAGTAAGTGAAAGCAATTAGAAACTGAAAAAAGCTGCGGGCTCTTTACTAAAAACCATGAGCGCAAAAAAACGCCTGAACTTCATCTTAAAATTCTACTCAACATTGTTCCAATAGTGTAACAGATGGGTGCCAGAAAACAAACTATTTCATTCTGTTTTTTGCTCTGTTTATTAACAAAAATTAAGAATTCTGTAGACTTAATAAAACACAAAACTATGTTTCAAGGTTCTCTCTTTTTTCTCCTGCTATGATGAGCCACTTAAATTACACGATATATCATAGTACTGACACGGATGATCACTTGACTGGGACCTATCAAGTAGATTTCGTTTTATGCTTTATGATTTATACCATGCGAATTGCAAACAAGCGACCGTTCTTCTCGAAAATTTTTATCATAAAGAGCAAAAAAAGTGGTGATAACGAAAATTGATTATAAAATAGAAAAACAGAATTTTTTTAAATTCAATAAAAACGGCGACAATTTCCATCAATTTTGGAAACCAGTTTCATGAAAGATATCACTAATATCACTTTCATAGGAATAACCAATACTTTTAGTAGGTTTCAGGGTACATCAAGGTATAATAAAAAGATTATCAAAACTCCGCATTAAACAGATTTTTTTAAAACTGAACAAATTTGATTCAATTTCTAGCACATTACGAATGGTACACAAAAATGGTACTACTTCATTGCTTACCTCTAATCAATTAGAGTTTGAGCTGACCATTTAAGAATCATTAAGAATCTGTGCTAAAATCTTTGCATTTTTGCCAGAATTCTAACGTTTTCACCGAAAGGTCATCTGTTTTCTTTCTAACTAAATATTTCAAAAGTTCAAAAATTATACCAAAATATGAAACACTTTTTCTTTCACTAAACCAAAAAAACTTGTTTTGCAAAAATAAATGAATTTTAAAGAAGACTTGTTTTCCAAAATTTGGATTTCAACTGTTAAAACAAAACAACAGCAGCGCTTCTAATATTTTCTTGTGAGTGTTATTGAGTGTTAAAATTTTTGGCAGGATCTTGATGTTCTCGTTGAAGTTTGAGCTATGCTTTACACAAGAAAGTCTCATAATATTCAAATTTTAATTTTTAAGAAATTTTATTATAACCATAAAACAGATGCAGAGAAAACGAGTAAAAAATTGACGGAAAAAATGATGAACAGCCGTAATCAAACAGAATACACAGTCATTTTTTGTTTATATACAAATAAAAACACGGCTTAATGGTGAAAAAAGGACAAAGAAAACTCTTGCAAAATTGTTGTGAAAAAGTGGGGCCATTCTCATTTTAGCCCTCACAAAATTTTTGCCCCCCCCATTATGCTATTCTTACATTATGCTTACTTACGGAGGAGGAGATGCTCGTTATATGGCCACTTAAGTGGGGCGGGGGTTTAATGGGAAAGACACCAAAAAATGTTAGGAAAATTTGCCGACTGTGATAGCAAGCTTGCTACCCAAAAAAAAAGAAAATCTTAGCTTAATTTAAGAATACTCTTCTATCCAACACGTGTCAGAATAAAATAATGTCAGAATTGACAAATGCTTTAAACCGTGTCTTAGAAATGATAAATATTTGCAAGTGGTGTAAGAGCCTTAATAAAGCGCACAAAATTGGTTATTCAAATCATTATCTATAGATTAAAAAGCAAACAGTATTCTTTTTTTATTTTACTTGAAAGCACAAGCAAAAAATAAATGTTTACTATCATTGGTGTACCAACAACGTGACTGAAAATATTTTAAACTGCGGATTAATAATTTTCAAAAAACAGAAATATCTTCTTAACTGTAACACAGAAACCATAATCTCAAAAGTATTAACCATCAGTGAAAAAGACAACCAAAAACCGATAACTATTCTATAACACGTACACGTTACTCAACGAGTGTCATAAAAGTTATAACTATTTAGCATACTTATAAAAATGATTTGAGTTCGCATAAAAATCAATCACTGTCTAGAAAAGAAAAACCAAACGTTATAAAGAAACAAAAAAATGGCGCTTAATGTCACATCCATTATAAAACGATTCACAAAATGTGTCGTAAGATTCTTCCCAGCAACCGCAATTCTGGCCAAACCTAAATTAAAAAAGCATCAAGCTTCAAGCATTATTATTGTTCTGACCAACTTTACTGTTAGAAGAACTATAAACAGTCAATATTCGGCGATCGATATATTCATCGTACAGGATTGTGAGCGTTATCAATTGAAAATTTGTCGAGCGTAAAACTTCGAATTATAAACATTTCATTGAATTTTGCTTTTTCCGAGGAGTTACGAAGGCTTCAAGAAAAGTGAAAGCAAGCAAAACCTCCATTGTTTTGTTCACAATTTTAATAGCCGCCGTCAGCCTCTCAAACGGCTAGTATTTAGCGATCTCCTTTTTTACAATTCAAAGAATTTGCATCGTATTGGTGCGCTGTCTTTTTTTTAAGATCTGTTCACACATTATCATGATTTTTGAAGTCAAATTGGAGTAGCAATTTTGGTCACGCCGAAACAGGAAGTGGACAGAAAAAGCAAGTGGTTTTTCTGCGTGAAATTTTTTTGCTCCAAATTTAAAGTAGAGTGAGAAAACAATGTTTGAACAAAATTTCGCTTTCTCGCTAGTGGTTTTTTGTTTACATGCGACAATTTCACTTTGATTTTTACTGTTTTCTCGATTTTTTTGGATCGGATTTTTCTCTAAATGATTTCCCAATCCATTCATAGTCCGTTCTAGGTCTCGTTTTCTGTTTAGTCAATGAAAATTTTTTGAATTGTACGTCAGGACTTGTCCTGCTATGTTTTTTCAATTCGCTTTACCTTTTGATCACTTTTTCGTTTTTACAAAAGTCACCATTTTCACGTTTGACTTCTGACGTACCTCAATCACTGTTCCAACTCAATGGTTTTCAAATCCATCCAATCAATGAATTAAGGAAGATAGTGAAAAAAAGTCAAGGTCAAAATAGCAAAATCAAAAGAGACGGGATAAACTGATAAAACCCAGTCAATAAGTCATTGAGACATAGGTTATCAAAGTTCATTAGAGTGTTTGCTAGCTGATATTGGCATTAAGCAGATATTTTATCATTTTGGAAACTAAATTAGGTATAATTTTAGAATCCAACGAAAGTGCACGTCGAATTCAAAAACACTTTTTGAGACTAAAAAAATAGAAAAAAAATTGGTCAATTTATCTCTTCTCTTTCTTTTTTTTCTGTTTAAATCCCGATTTGCATCTAAAGCACCCCCTGCGGCTATTTTCCGGCATTCTTACGGTTATGTTTTGTAATTTTTGCTGTAAGATTGATCAAACTTTGCTTAAATATGATAAAAGTGTTAGCGAAAGTCTCCTAACTTTTACGTTTAAAGATAGAAGAGAGCTGATGAAAATTTGTAAACATTTGTTTTGGAAAAAAATTTCAACTAAATTTTTGAATTTTTATTTTTTTAATTGCTCTCAAACGAAGCTTGCAGCAATTATATATAGTCCTGTCGGTCT